>NW_016908637.1:261069-392519 GCF_001483705.2 Eufriesea mexicana | reverse complement strand
CGGCATTCGAGTTTTTACCAACGAGAATATCTACAGAAAGAAAGATAGAATATGGAATTTCTTTGCAATGATCCTTAACAAAAATCTTATAGGTGGATAAAAACAAACTCTCTCTAGTAAGTCCGTGCAACGATCAATATTGAGTAATTAATATCAGTAAGAACAATTGCGGAATCCATTATGGATCGTAGATGCTAATATAAGATAAATTAATTTGCAATGATACTGGCAGAATTTCGTATTAAAAATACGTTTCTACTTTTAAGTGCAAGCAGATGACGCTATAGAGATACTTTATGTCTCTCAAAATGGATTTTCATGTAATATACTTCGTTATACCATTCTAGATTTGCAATCACTAATCGTTATTTGGAATTATTCTTTAAGAACTACAAATATAATAAAAGATGGAAATTGAAGAAAAATGTAAAAAATGAGACTTTTTTGTTAGACTGAATTACACAGCGTTTGGACATTAAAAAATACGTTACAAAATAAAGGATGTTCATCAAGGACTAGAACTTTATTGAAAATAGATAAAGAGAAATAGGGAGGGGGGGGGGGGCAAAAATGATATAAAATAAATTGAAGGGATTTCGTGAGGGATTACATAAGAGAAAAACACTATTGTTGGAACCCGGATTTCAATATACAACACGGGTTCTAGCAACAAGGCTACGTTGGAGAAATACAAGTCGGCGGAGAGGAAAAAAACAAAACAGAAATTGAAATTGCAACTGACTGGATTGAACTAAACTGGAACTGTACTGAAAACTGTGCTGAAAACTGCTGAATCTGTACTGCAACTGAACTTTTGCAAATTTTGTGGCCGCTTATATAATGTTAGTTTTTGGGGAGTGAAGATGACCATTGGCCCTTAGTGAAAGTGGGAATGAGTCGATTGTTTTTGGACTCTGAAATAGGTGTGCGTTTATCAGCCAGGTCCTTCTAGTGACTAAGGGCCAACGAGTCGTTAGTCATCCAACACTATGTCGGATTTCGTCAAAGTTTATTATGCACAAGGGAGGCTGGTGTCGAGAAAACGGTATACCTCTTAGGAAATGGTCCAAATCGCTCTCGGGTCGCCAACGAACTATGCTTTTCAGGTCTGGCCTTCGCGTCATGGTCCGCGTGTCCGCAAATAATGGGGGGCTGGTCGTAAAGACACAAAATAGACCCCCATTGACTCGGAACCCACGATGTCGCTAAGAGTTGAAAAATATTCTTCTTTGCAACTACGGATGCGTTCCTATAAAATTATTATTATAAAATAAGTCTCTGTTAAACAAAGAAATGAAATTTATTTTAAAAAGTTATTGTTTAAATAGCGTATCTTAGTTAGACTATTATTAACTAGTTTTTATTTAAGCATTATTTCAGCAGAAATCAGTTTTGGATAACGTTATGATAGTTTATTTCTACAAAAAAGAAATTTTATTTACGAATAAGAAATAATTTCAATATTTTGTCATATTATTTTTTACGATATTAAATGATACTTGATGTAATTCTTTAAATAATTTTTCACCGTAAGAAACACCTGATTAATATACGTACATGTATGTATGACCGATAGGTATGTAATATTAGACAAGCGACATGTTAAAAAATTATATATATTAATAATGTCCTACGGTAATTATAAATTATAAATTAGAATATTAACATACTACGATATTAACGGTGAGAAAATTATTCTATTAGTATTTTTAAGCTTAATTGATAAATTTTTATTTATAAATAAACGAGCCTATTACCTCGGGTATTATTGAAAACCAATGAATCCAAGGTATGCGACCTATGATTGTACAACATATCATGGAATATCATAATTTGAAACTTAATTTTAATATTGTAGTCATGTTATTATTTTAACATCTTCCATGTTTCCATTAAAAGGCATTCAATCGATCTATAAGAAACAGATAACATTATATTAAATACACCAAATAAATGTAGAAAAAATTCAATATTAAAGTAACGTAGCCAAGTAACACAAAATCGTATCTCCCCTAATAGATTCTTATAGCACATAACCATTATGTACATGGTTAGAACTATGAAGTACATTATTTCCGGTATACGACAATCTATACAGTTACTCGATTTAATATTCGAACACCGAGGAACTTGCAGAATTATGGCTCTATATATTTATTTGAAACAATTGTGTCGACGCTCCTGGTCTGTAATAGTTTCATTAATAAACGAGTAATATGCTAGTTTACAAATATATCAAATTAATTACATTATTTTTGATTATTTCATACATAATGAATTATAAATGAAATTATACCCAAATGTGCTTTATTTAATATATATTATTCATTAATATATGTTATTTAATATATTTAAATTTAATGTTTTTATTTTCCTCGGGTCTCCAGATACGAGGCTTTCTTTAGCGGCCTAATTTTAGAAATGCAGGCAACAGCGCTTAGGATTTGACTGATAATATGCTTGTAAAAGAACGAACCAGACCATGTACGCTGTTTACAACTTTCGGAGCAATAAAGTCATGGTGACCTCGTCGGTTACCTCTCAAGAAGGGTCACCAATTTACCCCCAAGCACTTCATTCTGCGGGAAAGGATTCTTCCACCAGCGGCCTTGTCGAAGGGAGGACGTTCCTCCCTTCTTTGAGACTGCCTGATTCGTGGACCAAGGGCCCCACCCCTGCCAATCAGGAGGACGCTTCTCCTTTGGTGGTTGGTGATCGCTTTTTCGCTTTGAAAGATCGTTAGTCATTGAAGAATTTCAGGAGCGAAAACATCGCTGGAAAGAAATCGCGAATCAGTAGCTGATCAATATTCAAACACACCGCAACGAGTCATTCTCAGCGACTCGACAAGTCTTTGCGAATAATCATTCTCCGCTGAGTGAGTGGCTATTTGCTATATAATCAAACCGGACACAATCATCTCAAGGATTACGTGGCATCGTCCAATCATTCATTCACCGAACCGAATTCTGCCGAATTCATTGGCAAATTCGAGATGGACCTACTGCACACGTTGACCTTACAAATCAACACCTGCGCCCGCCATAATGATTTAGGAGTAAATGCATTGGGTCCATAACACTGTAATAGTAGAGAAAAAGAAAAAATCAATAGTGACACAAAACTATTTTATTAAGCTATTTTACAAAGCAAATTTACAAACAATTCAAATGAATAATATGTAGAATGCAAAGCATTATTAATAACAAAAGAACATTGCAGAATTATATAATAAATAATTTATTGTGGGCAACTTTCACCGCGGCCCATTGTCTTCCGGCAGGAGACAGCTCTCTTCGTTGGAGTTCTAGGAAGCCTCGCCGAGACCCAAGGACAACAGCCAGAGATGGGGATGCTAGACACGAAGCTGGGGCGTCTGGACTGGAGCTCAGCGGAAGAGGCTGCGGACACGCCCTATAAAACAGCGAGGGATGCGTTTTTCGAGCATTATCCGACCAGAGCACGAAGAGAATAAAGAAGTTACCCAGAAGCGAAGAGCCTAGTTTTACTAAAATCCTTCCTACATTATTCGGGACAATTCAAATGAACTGTGGACAACAAGAAAAAGAAAGTTGCAGAGGTATATTACACGAAAGTGGGAAAAAAATCAACAGTTTCAAATGACACGATTTGTAAAGTAAAAATTTCCGCGAAGAATCGCAGGAAATAAATTATTATTCGTGAAATTTTAACTTTCTTTCAAATCTTTTCACAAAAATGTTATTTATATCTTTCTAGTGAGAAAATAACGTAAAAATATAACATAAATGAAAAAAATTCGTGGTATCCTCTCTCTGGTATACAGCTTCTTCTTTCTTTCAGCATAGTTTAATTAAAAAAATACACGAATTAAACTAAAAAAAAATAATACACGAAGCTAATTACAATCTCATACAGACAGCCAACGATTCTTAGGATTACTGTTCGTTTATATGTGTAGGAATGGTGAGCGTGGCGTGATTAGGTACAACTGTAAAGCGCATGGGTACAAAACGCTTGAAAATAGAGGATAATAAGGTTCCTCGAAAATAGAGGATAATAAAGAACGGTTTCGAGTTTGGCTCGAGCATTCAGAGTGTTATCTGGAGTGCTTGCGGTAGGATGTGTTACGCGAAAAAATTGATAAAAGAATGTCTTTTTTTATAATAAAACAGGTTTATTTAATTAACATATCACACTAGATTCTTCTCAACTCTAACACGCAATCCTCTATTTTCGACTACACACCATCTATGTGCCTCGCGCCCTTGCATCCCTATTTATATTAGTTCACAATAAATCATCCTTTTTATTATCTATCACCGTCGTTTTGCTGCCACCTTACAATTCCTACATATGTGCATATTTACGCCAATGTCCAAATACAAGCAGATTATACTCACTTCGTTTTCTATTCTATTTCTATTATTACCAAGATTTTGATGGATTAGTTGTGTAGATAGCAGAAAGTCATAACATAAGTCAATAAATACACCAAAGAAATATATTTTGCACGGATGGATTATATTTTATATTGGTTAACATTAACACTTGTGGTCGCTATGCATACTAAATGTACTAAACGTAAAATACAAGCAGTTACCCGTGCCGTTTCGGACCATTCGTCTTACCTCATGATGGGTGACCACCAGAGAAATGATTAAATACGCGACTCATCGACCGTACATCATTTCAGTGCGCCAGAGCAGCTTAAAATTGACAATCGGACTTATCTTGGTATCTGCGATCCAATCTTCTCTTCTTACTTCTTAATGTACTTCTCCTTAATGTTTTTCTCTAATGACATCCGCATTCGTTGAAACATTTTTTCTTGAAATTTATTTTAAACGCACTTGCAAGTACGAACTTATTTCTTCCGATATCGAATAAAAAAACAAAAACATGAAATACTGTTCCAATAACAGAAAAGTAATAATTTTGTTATAAAAATATTTAACATTTGTTAACGCCTGCAAAATTCGAAGAAATAAAGTCAAATATTTATTTTAGTCCTAGGAAAGGTTTCAATTTACTAATACGACATCGTGCTGTAACAGTAGAGTATTAATTTAGTAATTACAAAATCTATCGAAATATATTTAAAAAAATTATTGACACTATTGATTAATGAAACTATTACAAAAAATAGTTTGACAAATATATGAATTAATAATATATTGTAATTATTCTAAAGAGGAAAAAATTAGGGAATACGCCAGACATACTTCGAGTATGTAGAAAAATGACGAGGGTACGGAAGATAGAGAGGCTTGGGAAAAGTAAAAGAGCGGAGAGCAAGGAAGGACAATTCGTGGAAAGAAAGAAGGATCACTGGCAAAAATTTTAAAACCCCATTTTAGAACGTCTTTCATATTTTACAATTATTAAAATAACAAAAATGGAGGAAAGTGTAAAAGAATTAAAAAAATTGAGAATATCGATGGAGAATATCAGAGTAATAAACAATAATGCTAGAGAAATTTTTATTCCAAAAATATCAAGATTAAAGGAGAATATAATGCATAACGAAAGCATAACTGAAGAGAAATAATGCAGGTTAAAAATCTATTGAAAGAGAGGACGAAAGCAATGGAATCTAAAATATGTAAAAATAAAAATATGGGAGGTACATTTCTTCGGACATAAGTAGATAGGAAAGTAATGGAAGAAAGAAGTACGTAGGCTACTCCACGTACGAAGAGAAGGAAAATGGCTGCGAATGGTGAAAGAAAAAATAGAGGACAGAATACGTAAAGTTCTTAGGAATGAGACAGTTGGAAGAAAATGCATTGGCTGAAAGATGGAAAAAAACGAAAGAACTCTAAGGAGCTCGAATCTAATAACGAGAGTTGATTCCAAAGGAAGAAACCTAGAAGCCTTTGGTGGTCTACCAAATGTGAAAAACGGTAATTCTTATTCCTGGAAACTCGACTCGAAAAGATAAAGATTCGAAGAGGAAAAGGTAAGAAGGGCCATTAAACTAACAATAAAGAGAGAAACGAATAATAACATCTCGGGAGTAGCTGGAGGCAGATGGAGACGCTAGAATACTTTTGTGGGGCTCAAAGGTTTGCATCGAAGACAATTTTCACTAGATAAGAAATGGTAGTCGAAGAAAAGGTTGCTGGATAAGCTAAGCAAGACGAAGCAAACGGGAAAAAGGTAAGAAGAGGATAGACAGTATCTGCTGAAGATGGAATAAAGAGAAAAGTAAGCTTAAGAAGAAGAATTTTTAAACAGGAAGAAAGAGAAGACTTGGATCGAGGAGAAGGATTATACAGCGTGTTTGAAAAATTGGATGGACGGTTCTTCTGGGCAGAGAAGGAGACTTTAAGAATTAAAACGAAACACAGGACTTTTGGGAATAAGTAAAAGTACAAGACGAGAGCCAACAAAGGAATGGGATTGATAATGCTGGAATTAAAAGATAGGCAAAGTGCAAGGTAGGTAATGAACTCGGAAGATGAAATTTTGAATCGAAAAAGAAAGAAGCTTCTGGTGATATGCCTGAAAATGAGTTGAAAAAATGTTGATTGGAAAAGTAAAGAGGAAGAAAGAAGAAAGATAACGTAACATCCCGATTGATCGCATAGAAGCGTTAGCCAAGGATAGTATCCGATCTGCTAGTTTCGCTATGACGGAAAATTGACGAATCTGATAGAGATAATAAAGAGCTAGGGGGTAAAATAAAACTCGTTAACACGGCGAATGTTAAAAACAAAGGTTAAAGGCTTTATTCTTAAGGCAGCACGTTCGACAGTCTCTTCTCGACAATTTACTCAATATTATTCCACAGTGGGAAGAACTCTCCCACTACATCCAGACCCTTTCAGGCCATGTGATAAATTCCTTACGTCTATTCCAACAGCGGGATAGTAGAAAGGAATAGCATTGCTGGATATACTATGCAAAGTACTAACGAGTGTAAGGAAAAAGAGATTAATGGCTACAGCGAGAGATCAGTGGCTACAGAAAAATAAGAATATAGGAGAATATAGTAGATCGATAAGTGAAAGAGCAACGAGAAATTAGATATTTATGATAAACTCGCTCATCTGAAATAGATTGAAAAGGAAAGGAGGCAGCTTTACGATGCATTCGTGGATTTCCATGCAGCTTTCGTCAACAGAAGAGCAATGGTTAAGACTGTTCTCTCAGTCCTACCTTATATAATATTTGCTTGGAAGACTCGGAAAGAAAGACTAACAATAAGAGGCATGTATGAGAAGTAGTGCTAAGCAGAAGCAAAATATTCGCTTCAAAGTTTGCGGACAATGTAGTGCTGGTAGCAGAGAACGCGGAGGGCCTAAGATGGGTACGGAGTTGGCTGGAAAAATATGCAAAGGAAAATAACACGAAAGTCAATACGAAAAAAATGAAAATAATGGTTTTTAGAAGAAAACCAGTTAGTCTTTGCGTCGATCTCTCGTGAAGCCATATTCTAAATCCCTTAAGATAAAACTACGAAACAAAATTCTCATAGTGGTATAAAACCCCGACTTGAAAGAATAAACGTCAGTCTGAACCCTACAGTTGAAACCAAAATTCTGTCTTTATTTTAGTCTTCGTTTCTCTTGCTACGGATTGCGTTACGTTGAAAAAGGCTTTCGTTACGTTAAAGCTTCAATTATGGAGGTCATACGTGATTTCTATACTTGGTTACGTCTCTTTACCCAGCAATTCTTTGTCGCAATTTAAGACTTTCTTTCATCAAGGAATTTCTCCCTGACGAGGGAGACTTTCGGTATAAGGATGCATAGCAATGCACTCGTAATCGCTTGTCCGCTGGCGTCGTAACAGTGCATCCACTCCCACGTGCATTTGTAATAAACATAATGAAATAAAGTTAAACAAAATTATTGTACTGTTTGTCAGTAAACCCAGCAGCATTCGACTGCAGGGAGCGCGGCAAACTGAACACAGAGAAAAGGAGAAGCATGAGATAATAAAGGAAAGAATCAAATTACAGAACAGATGAACAGTTTTCTCGAAAGAAAGGAAGAAGAATTAACAGAAGAAAATTCGAGAGAGGAAACGGGAATGGAAGAAATGAAAGTTATACGGAAATTCTAGTGGAACTGAAGGCTTTCAAAGAGGAAACGAGAAAGAAAAATAACCAATTAGTAGTTAATAACCAGAATAAATGCATTGAAATGGAAGTTAACCGAAATGAAAATAGAAAAAGAAGAAAAGAACAATTATAAAGGGATTGGAAGTAAGAGAGAGAGAGAGAGAGAGAGAGAGAGAGAGAGAGAGAGAGAGAGAGAGAGGGGAGGGAAGAGATAGTCGAGAATTTTATGCTGGACATTATGCAGATAGAGAAAAAGTATATAAAGAAAAATAAATGATATAAAGAATAATGGAGTAAAGGAGAAAAAAGCGATTAAAAAGAAAAAGAATTTAAAAAGAAGCAACGTATTCATAGAAAATAATCTTACGAGGGAAAAAAACAATTATGACAGAGGATAAAGATAATTAGACAGAATGACACATTCGTTAGAGTTGCATACAGGAAACTACGTGAAGGGAAAATCCAGGAAGGATGGCAACAGAATTTTCGGGAATCGATATAAATAGTGGAAAGAAAATGAGGAAACAAGGTAGAAGTGTGTGTTTCTGGAATGTAGCAGAATTAACGAATAAAGACACGGGCTCTTGAAAATTTTGTAAAAATTTCCACTTTATCGGTTTTACAAAGGCTCTGATAGAGGAGTTGCAATGGGAAAACTAAAAAACAGATTAGCAAACGAGTATAAATGAATGTGTGAACGAGCAGTGAAAACAAAGAAGAAAGGAAAAGCTAGCAGATACTTAGAGGAATTAGGAAAAAAATTAAAGGAGAATCACTGGATGATTATGGAAGAGGAATTATTCTTCTGTGGAAAGAAGAATAATTATCGATGGAAAAACAAAAGTGTTAATCCTATACAGGATGCGTGAGAAATAGTACAAAAGAACATGGGGTAATTATACGTAAAAAGATAGGGAAAAAATGTGGTATAGACATTTTTCGTCCGAGCCTTCGTTTTCGAGAAAATCGTATTTGAAGTTTGTTCAATTTGGCAATACGATTTCCTTATCGTGTATTCTATTACCGGTTGTCTTTGCTCGTGCTAATATTTACAAACGTTTATAACGATAGGAAATACCCTGTAATACTGTAGAAAATACCCAGATAACTCGATGTCTGGTAGAAGTCTTAGTTTATCAGACTACGTAACAATTTATTTCGTTTGGTTTCTTGCAAATTTACGAGTTACGAGAAGGTATTTTAATGGAGAATGTGTCGACGCGATACTCGCTTTAAAAACACGTAGAGGTAATGCTTCTACTGCATGTAGATATTATGCAGAAAAATTTCCTAATCGTCGACATCAGGATAGAAGAGGATAGAAAGAGTGGAGCAAACGACAAATTTACACGAGATGGAATTTTCAGTGTCCATGATAGGTATCGCGATGATCAGATAGAAATCTTTGCGCTTATTGTGCTTTCAAGAAAGGTGAAGTCGTTTGTTGTTCAATGTTTGGCCAGGCATAATTGATAATCATAGAACCTTATTTTCTCCTAGACGATCTAACTAGAAGCAGATATCTAGAATTTTTACGTGATCGGTCGTGTTTCTATATCCTTGCCTCGGTGTAACGAATTCAAAGTGAAAAGTACAACGCATCTATATACCTTTACATATATGTATACATTAAACCAAGCTTTTACATCCGAAACTCGTCTAATGGCAGGGCCAAAAATTCCAATTTTATCACGCTTAAAAACGTAAAATATGGGAAATAACGAGCCGTTACAACTCTAAACAGAGAAATTGGTACGAAAGAATTTCTATCGAAGTAAATAAAGGGAAAACGGGTGAAGCTGCAAACGCAAAGATAGACGCAAAATACATGAAAACAGATTTACAAGGAAATAGACACGAAGTACGTTATTGCTAACATTATTATTAACCTCGCAAAAACCGATACATCGATATCTCTACCAATGTTCTTAGTAGAATTAAAACAAGCAGATAATAATAAGAACATTATTTTAAGTTGGAACATTTGACAATGTGCCAGATGTCTGCGGTACTTCACGCCCAAATGATAAAGCCCACAGAGGTACGGGAATCCTTATTGAAATGAACATTAAACACTCACAAATAGAATCGTTTAATACCGATAAAATGCAATCAACCTTGATGAATATCACTCTAGATTCTTGAGTACAATAATTTTTTTCAAACTCTCAACGACAGATTTATAGTATTTTGTGACTTTAATGCGAAACATAAATTTAGGGACTCGCGAATAAATAACTCCAAATGCAACAACAAGATTTGCTTTATATAAGCAATTAAAATCAATTAAAAGTATATTCAATTCGACCAATTGGTCGGGAAGAGCAACGTAATGGCCACCGAATACAAACGAAACACCAGATATATTGGATATAGTAATTAGGATAGTAATTACTAATACTTACTGCGTTATAAAAGCCACTGCATTACTTGAATTAACATCAAACCACGCCCCTGCAGTCTTCGAATTGAACGAGGTTAGAGTAAACGATGTAAACGTAATGCAACGAACGGTACGATAGACTAAAATACGATACGATAAAATAAAAAGCTTACATAAGTAGCAATCTAACCTGCGATATACCACTAAGAAACGCAGAAAACATAGAAATGACAACCGAGGTACTAACAAATATACTACAATCAGCGACGTATTTTTCAAGAAAATATGAGATTAAAACGTTTGTGGATACGAAGTGTCCTTGGCGCGTTATAAATTTAATTAATAAAAGAAAAGAAACTAAGAAAACTGTGATAGTAGACGAGATGGCCCGGACATAAAATCAGGCTAAACAGACTAACGAATAAGATAAGAAAAGAAATAAAAATAAATAAGGATAATTTTTCGAATTTTATCAAGAATCTAGACTACTCCGAAAACACAAACTATTGGAAATCAATGGAAAACTACAAGACGTATCAAAAGACCTATCATTTCTATGTCAGAACGAAAGTTGGACTAAATCCATCCAAAACCAAGCACACACTATAGCAGAGTAACTAAAAGAAATATTTATCAACGAACCACATCCCCCTGCTAACGTATAACGGTATTAACAACAACTTGCCATTATCTAACAACAACGAGAAAGTTCAAAAGGATGAAATAATTGCAATTATTAGGGAATTAAGAAGCAATAAATTACCCTGATATGAAGTACTAAAAATAAGAAAGTAAAAATACTAAAGGAACTGTCCGATAAAGCAACGAGGTTTATGACAATTATAACAAATGTCATTACTTCTTAATCCGATTCTTCAAATCTGGAAATGTGCAGAGTTTTATGAAAACCTGCAGAAAATCCTGAAAAATCCCAAGCCAACCATCCACCTACGAGCCAATTTCCCTTTTTCCTACTGTCTCTAAAATAACAGAAAAAGTTATTCATAGATAGATTGATAGACGAAATAAACACCGAACAAGCAATTCCAGATCATCAATTCGGATAGAGGAAAAAGAAGAACACGGTTAAACAAATTCATAGAATGGTACGAAAGATAATCTGCTATATGGAGAAAGGAAAATACTGCACGGCTGTTTTCTTAGATGTTGAAAAAGTCTTTGACAAACTCTGGCCATAAGACTATTAAGAAAAGCTAAAACTACTATATCGACAAACGTGTAATCAGCTCTTACCTGCTGTTTAACAAACAGATATTTTTACATCAGAATCAAGAATGCGACATCGTCTTTTCTTTAAAACAAATTTACGCCGGTGTATTCGAAGGAAGCGTGTTAGCACCTATACTATATTCTTTATTCACAGTCGACATACCCACCACAACCCAAACAGAACTTTATACTTTTGCGGATGACACGGTGGTTCTATCAGCTAATAAAAATATCGAAATTGCAACGCTAATCCTGCAAAATCATATATACACGAGATAGAAAACTGGACGCAAATCAACGAAATCAAATTCAACTGAACCAAATGCTCACGTATTACCTTCGCGTTAAATAAAAAGCCTTCTCCAATGTGGTAATGGTTGATATAGTTTTTAATATATATCGATGTAAAAGTGAGTGATGCTGTAAGAAAGAACGAATGGATCGGGTATGTGTGTAGTGAACAAAGCGTGAAGCGTAGTATAGACTGCGTATTTATGTAACGCGTGAAAGAAGAGAAGAAATGAGAGAGTAGTTGGATAGGTCAGTTGCAATTCAGAATTCATCGAGAGTAAACGTGTGAACCGGTATCGTCCGAAAGAGTAAACATAATTAGATATATTTTATCGATAATTTCTTACTCCATCCAATAATATTGTTAAATAAATATTTCATATATTCATATAAATAATCCGCGATATAAAAAATCCGCGACTGACGTGCAAAAATCTTCTTGGAAAATCTAGACATATTCCGATGAAACTCTGTAAAATATCTCGGATTTGGTTTGGACGATAAGTTAAACTGGAGTAAACGTATAAAGGAAAAATGATGAAAAAATCGATAAGCTATCTTATAAAGAGAAACTCCAAATTATATTTACATAGTGAACTTGAAATATATAAAACCATTATTACAGCACCATATATCATATGGACCTATGTAATCGAAATCGGGGAATCGGCAAGTAAATTTGAGATAAGAAAATCTATCAGAGAAAAGCCTTTATCATCGAATGAATGTTAAAGGCGCGATGGCAGAAATTTCGATAGCGGAGAAAGAAATCGTAAAAGCACACCATTGTAGGGTTAAAAATCACAAACAGTACCATGTCGAGAGTCGAGAACTGTTACTCGTGTCTTTCTAGAAGATTGAAAAAGGAGTACGATGTGAATCTCCTCGCACCTATCTCCTACCTAATTCACCTCTCTTTTCCTCTTCCACACTCACGCGTACCTCTACTTTCGCACACGCAAACGCTCATATACACACATAATCATACTCAACGGCTTCTACATTTCTTAATTTATTCTAAATTTATTCTAAATTTATTCTAGCGATTGTGTAACTTTGTTACTATTTCACTGAATTCTGTTCGTGGCAACGTGTGTGTAGACCCTGCCCGATATCTCAACGATGTAATATAACAACTAACCTCGCATGTCTCATATGTCTGATAAAACACGTTACTTTAAGAAAAATTCAAATTTACACGCGCGAATTCTTAAACTATTCTAATTCGACCGGATAATTATAGGAATTCGGTTATATTGGTAAAATTGTGAAAGTAGCAGCGTACTCGCTCGTAAATTTTCATGGACTTCAGATGTATGTATGTTGTAATAGGCGTTATTTGGAACAATTTTTTCCATTGAAAAAGTTGGCGTTCGACTCTAATTTTTGGACATATCACCAATGAAAGAAAAAAATGCTACAATACACTGAATT
The DNA here is from genome assembly GCF_001483705.2 of Eufriesea mexicana. Lineage (NCBI taxonomy): Eukaryota > Metazoa > Arthropoda > Insecta > Hymenoptera > Apidae > Eufriesea > Eufriesea mexicana. Next base: position 379,131 of record NW_016908637.1, on the reverse strand, counting down.
TTGGCAATATGCGTGAATCAGTGAGGCGATATCGCAATCAAACTACACGCTCGCTTTAAATTACACCAACTATAGATATCTGCCACTCGGTAAATTGTTTATAAAATGTAATTATACAGAAAGCAGTGGCGTAGCAATTACTACCAGTTTTCTTATTACTTACAAGGAATGTGCAATGCCTTCGAGTCAGCGATTTGGTTCAAATTTTGTGGGATGGTAGATTTAGTTTCCCTGATGGTGAAGGTATACAATTATAGGTGCCACTTTTTAAGATATTTGCAATTGACCAATTGATATATCGTAGGTTCAATTGAATTCTGTTTAAAAAGGATAGCCTGTAATGATTTGGTGAAGTGGCAACGGATTAGTATTCTTACGCGGTAAGGCCCCCGGGTTCAACTCCGGAGAGGACAAACGAATAATCTTTCTTCTTTCAATTCCTTTTTATTTTTTACATATATTGTGGTATCGCAGAATGAGTGGTTCGAGCGTATTATCCAGAGTGCGGGCGAAAGGATGAATGATCGTGCGCTAGAATCGTGTGGACGGGATGTTTATGAATGTATCAGTTGCAAGTGAAGAGTGTCTCTAAGAATGCATCTAAGTGTTTGGGCTACGTGACCATGGGGCGTGATGGATGGGCGTGAAGCGGGCAGTATATGTATGTTGGGACAGTTATGTTAGGGCAGTATGTTGTGTAGAGTTTAGTTGAAACAGTCGAATTACAATTGTGTAGTTAAGTCGTAGTTGTAAGATATATATATATATATATGTATATATAGATTCGTAGTCTTTACCGTCACCGCATATTGTATCACTATTTTATTACTAATAAATAGTTGTACATTATTTACCACCACCCATGCCTCTATAATATGAATTTTTTACATATAAAGATACATAATGGAGTTAAAATAAATTGGAAATAAAATGTCTTAATTTACTAGATAAATATTTTTATCATTTCTCCCGATGTCTCCACGCGTCGCGGCCAAGTTTCGATTCGATGTCTCCATTATTTTTGCTTCAGTTTTTCTTATTCTCTGGTTCCTCGCTTTGGCATATTCAGGATGCACGCTGATTGGTTATTTCGAGTTAGTTAACCCTTTCACTGTCATGCCGAAATCACATGTTCCGCTGAGGACGTCACGGGAGGATTTTTATCATTTAAAGCATATAATGGCAAAATAATAATAAATTGGTGATATAAGACACATTCTTACGCAATGGAGCGTTTATCTTATTGGCGGTCACAGATGATCACCGTGGCGCCTTGGTAACGGTTGATAGTGACAAATTAAAACAAGCCTTCGTTTATTTTAACAAATTATTCGCATACGTGCTCCATTCACCAATGACCACCGTGGCGTCTCAAGAGAAACCGTGGCCAGTCATATATATATGACCAACGTGGCAGTCGAAGTGTTAAGTGTTAATTTTCCAATTAGCGGCATCCTAAGCGTCGTAGTAACCACCCTTCCATGCTCTCTTAGCGCGCCTTTTTTCGATAACTGCCAACTCCTTCCCTTCCACTTCCAGCCCGTCTACGGCATCAGTGGTTATCATTAGAGCTCCCTGCATGAACGGTTTAATGGGACTTTTGTCTTCTTCAACTTTCTCCTTAATATCATTGGCAACCTCGATTATTCCGTGCGGTTTACCAGTTATAAGACTTGCGACGACATCTACGGCAATACCGCCGATTATGCCACCCATCGCCATTTCTATTCGACCGTTGTTGACTCCGAGAGAGCCACCCTTCGTCACTGCTTTCTTTCTAATAATTTTGTATACCTGGTTTTCTAATTTCAAATTGCTATCGGTGTAACGATAAGAAAAATTCTGCCATTCCGTGTTCTCCATCGTATCAAAAGGAGAATATATTTTTCAATAAAATGATCTTCAAGTTTTGCGTATATTTTTTTATGTATCCTCGTTGTGGACAAGTTATCACAGAAGTCGCTCGCACGTCTGAAAAGTAAATACGCAATTGTTACTAATTTGTCATCATTTGAAATAAAATACCTAATAAATGAACTAGTTCCGTTGGTTAGACACCAGTTCGTGTAATATTAATTGTTACGTTGAACGATCGCTTAAGTTTCCGCTCTTACTAATACTTTCGGTAGCGATCATGTTGGATGACCAACAGTTCGTTGATTCTTAGCCACTGAAGGGACACCTAGGTGAAAAAAGCAGGCCAACGTCAGAGTTCAAAACATCTTACTCGTTCCTACTTTGACTAAGGGTCAATTCATTTTCACGTCATTTTCACCCCTCCAAAAAGTAAGAATGTATAAGCACCTGCGAAAGCCATACGAAGGCAGTTCTTATTCTTCTCCGTCGATACATAGTTATTGTATTTTCCGACGTAGCCTCGTTGCAGAACTCGTATTGTATATAGAAGCGTTCCGAAATATATTAGAAAAGATTAATCGGTCTATAACGTTCTCAATCCGGGTTCCAACAATCATATCTGACTTATCAATCCTTAATACGTAATAATATGTCGCAATAAATCCTTTATAATACAAATATTTCTCTCGTGTTTTTATATTGTAACGTAAGTATACGTTAAGAACAGAAATGAAATTCGGCGATTAAAAGAAAATGAAAAATAGTTTATTATTCGAATGATTTGTTTGATTCTTTGCTGGTAATTTTCATAATTTTATCGCGTTAAGTGGGATGATGAGAGAAAATTTCTAAATTCGAATCCTCTTCGTTGAATCTGTCGCTACCTCATTCTCCGTATGTCAGATTCTTCGAAAAATCGGACAAATTAGTTTATTTCGCAACTTATGCTCGTTTCTCGCATTCAATGCAGTCATTCGATACGTCCATGCAATCCTTGCGCGCGGTCATTTGTCGCGCGCATTCCAAGTATGAACCTGAACGCTTGAGCCGAACCCGAGACTACTGTTTATTATTTCTCATTCTCGAGGAATCGCCCAAGCGTTCCCATGCAATTACTTCCAACTAAGACAACACACTGATTCACTCTGTTTTCACTATCAACCGCTAAAAATATCCTACAATAATAGGACAACTTTCACCGATATTCATATTGTCTTCTGGCAGGAAAAAGCCCTTCGTTAGATTTCTAAAAAGACATCGCCCGGGTGCAAGGACAATGATCACAGATGGGGATGTTTAGGCATGAAGCTCAGGTGTCTGAATCGGTGTTGAACCGAAGAGGTTTCTGACACTCGAACACGAGGCCACCACACACGCCCAAGCCAAGGATGGAATAAAACGTTTACCTACCAAGCAAAACGCCTCTTAATTAAAATCTCCTACAGATATAAAACTTTATACAGTGGCTGCAGAAAGTATTCGTATACCGATCAATTACAAATAAAACCTCGTGAAATGATGGTTTATTAACCGTTTGAGTGCGGGAGTATTTTCTTATGCATATGCTAAAAGTCCGGGATGAAATGCGTAGTATTTTTTGGGGGAAACAATGAAAATGGTTATAATTAACACTAATTGTTATTTAACAAGTAATTTTGATGAAAAAAAATATTTTTTATTTTCACTTATTACAAAAATGATTTGCTGCACAAATTCCATGAATTCCTTTTTTACATATAGCGCAAATTAAATTGGATCGTTTAATTCCATTACCATTTTTATTACTGCATACATCACACTGTCGCAAATTTCGCCCAGGCAATTTTTCTAAAGAAAACTTTACTTCACTTTCACTTAAAACACTATCACTTTCAAGGTCATTACTATACTCTTCATTATCACTTCTCATAACATAGTTACTTTCAGATGAATCAAAACTTGACATGGTGTATTTCGTAATTATCGGTATAACACTTGGTAAAAAAATGAAAACAATTTCCAATTCCTATAAAACAACGAAAAGATTTTTCCTACTAATAAATAAATAAATAACACACAGTGGTAAGCAATAATGTACCAGAGCCGTGGATTGTGGTTCGGTAGAAAAAATGAGCCAAATATTTTCATAAAACTCTTTTTAGTACATAAATAATTTTTTTGTAAGAATTATCTCTTGCCCTTATAGATCTGATGATTTAAAAAAAATTACAGTCAAAACATTATCTATCTTTTTACATTGACCCATTTTTTCTACCGTACCACAATTCACAGGCTCTACTGCATTACTACGTACCACTGTATATTATTTTACTTCTTATATTGTTAAAAGCCACAACTGAGTTAAATGAATAAAAACTGCTACTGATATCACTACAACTGCTCTCAATAATTACGTAAAGTATACTAACCAACAGCAGCGTCTTCGCATTCTCGATACAAAACAAGAGAAGCGCTATCGCGCTGTACCGTATTTTTGGCATACGACAAATGAAGCGCGATAGCGCTTCGCCGGACTTAAACGGTTAACTATTTTGTTTTTTATAAACAATCAGTTTGTACGTAGGTGAGTATGCAGCTTAGCGGCTTTGCTCTAAATGTGTCCTTTTTTTCCGGTTTTTTTACAAAAGGCTTTATTTGTACCTCGATAAGGAATATAGATCGGGGGAGCTTGAAAAAGTAATTTATTTTTACTAGTTTTTTGACAAAAAAACATGCAATTGTTAAAAAGTACAGAATGCATGGGTCGAACCCTATGATTCTTGAACACGTTATAGAGGATGAAATTCTAAACAACTTTTGTCTGAACAATAACTGCCGCTTAACCTTAATTTCCGAGATATTTGCAAAAATTGTTCACACTACCGCCTGTACACGTGTACCGTGGACGTGTCGGGTCGGTTACGAAGGATCGCCGCTCGTTTCCTTCTATAAACAAACCGCGGCTCTGAACCCGTTTTATTGCTCCAACTCGTATTGGCAGAAAAAATACTCGATCAAGTGGAACGCAGCATACGTTACATTAAAATCGACACGTATGCCGAACTCTTCGGTACACTTCGAACTCAAGATTCTATGCCATCTCATACTCGAAGAATACGAATTTGAAATAGAATATAAAAAGGGAAAGGAAAACAGTCGCTGACACACTATCGCGCAAACCCCTCCCCATTCACCTAATCAAAATAAAATCCGTTGAACCATTCCATGGTAAAATGAAAATCAAGATACGTGAGCCGAAATCCCTGGAAGAACCACTTCCCGAAAATGAGGAAATCCCATCCTCGTCTGTCTCTGAAGAAACTCCTATCGACTCGCTAACCAAGAGTTATCAACAATGAAAAAAGAAACCGATAGCAGCCCCACTAAAGTCAGTAGCTAACAGACCTCACTGGTTACAATTATCATCTAAAATGTTAAACACCTGCATTCTCTACACGATTTAATACACGAACTCCCGGATATCAAGGTCGGACTAACCCAAGGTTTTTCTAATTATAAAATTGTTTCGATCCAACTCGTGTTAAGATTTTTATCCATCTATTTACGAAAGAAACTTTATTTCGCGTGCTAACCTGTCAGGCAATACATCGGAAACGAGAAACTGCAAATACTCGAGGAAAATCACGACCTCGCTCAACACTTGGAAGAGAATAAACCAATTACGCGGATCAAAGATCAACATTATTGGACCAACATAGACACGGACGTACAAACATACATACGAAACTGCGACGTTTCTCAGAGAAGAAAATTAATACGCATTCGACCCCGCGAAGAAGCAGTTGTAACTGACAGACCGGACGAACCAAATGACAAACTCGCAATGGACATTATAGGACCTTTACCTCTTACTACTCAAGGAAATCAATTCATCCTGTCAATTCAAGATTGCCTGATTAAGTAATATACTCTTAGCCCCGCGTCCAGACCAAAGGGCAGAATCTATAAGAAAAACTCCAACTACCTGTTAAAGGTGGGAAAAACGAAAACGCTACTTGTGCACGGTAACAGGTCCATTCCAAACCGTAACCGTTCCATTCCAAAAGCGTAGCTCAAGGACTGATAATCCTGACCCCTAACTACCTGCCCGAAATAACATTTGTGTTAAGAGATAAAAGCCTATCTGCATCATTTCAGGGATTAATTCTAGTACACTGCGTTAACGGCCTAGAGACCCAACCGAGCAATAATACACAAATAATAACGGGAAAAAATAGGGAAAACTTTTATATATCGCGCAATACCATGTAAAATTAATAATGTGTTCTTCGCACCGGTATTAGATCACGACATTATCAAGTAACAAGCACTATCTCAAATCATTATCGACGAATTGTACATAAAACAAAACTGCAGAGAAACCTCGATAGGATTAATATGCGAAAGGCGACATTTACGGCTTTGCTTTTATGCTTTTATGCTTTATTGTTTCAAAAAAGGTGATAGTCTAAAGAATATTGTCGACGAGATTTGTACCGTGTACGGGGATGGCGCTATAACTATTAAAACCGTTCGCAATTGGTTTAAAAGATTTAGAGGGGAAAATTTTAATCTGGAAGATGAAGACCGCAGCGGCCGCCCAAAAACGACGGATACGGACCTTATCAAGGCTATACTTGACGAAAATACGCGATATAGTGTGCGGGAGATAGTGAATGTCACTAGGATTTCCAAAAGAACAGTGCATAATCACCTAACCAAGATGGGATATGTTAATCGCTGCGAAGTTTGGGTTCCGCACTTGTTAATCCGTGAAAGGTCGTTTTCGGTACTTGGTTCATCCTTTTGTTTAGAATAGACTGTGCGAAGGCTCTGAAGTTTTACAAGTACCAGTGATGCGGCCCCAGGACCGCAATGTCCCAAGTCAAGTGGAAAGCTGTTTATATCCATATTGTCAGTGTCCCTTAATTTCTATACACTCATTATCACCGAAGCTATCACTTAGGTAAACCGTTAGAGGCAAAAATATATCACCCTCAAGACGACAGCCATAAGGACCCAGATTGTTTAAACAACCACCACCACCGAGAAACGCGGGAGATAGCACACACTCCCAATATTATTCGTAAACAATCGGCAGAGAGACGAAGATTATATAACCACCGATAGAGTAGTCACGAAGACAGATCAGGAGAGTTATCCGAGAGTTCTACTAAAATGCAACCCCCTTACACTTCGAAGCTAAACACAACCTTCCTTAATGAACCGTCCTCAACGTTCGTCACTAATCGTCGGCAATTAACTAAGACCGACCTAGTGACGATATACAGCACTTATTGACGGAGACCAGCCTTATGAATCGCATCTCTAAGTGCGATTTGCTTCTCCAGAGACATGAATAGGATCCGTTTTTAAAAAGGCTTGTCACTGGAGACGAAACTTGGATTTTATATGAAAATGTGCATAGAAAACGCACTTGGTGTAAGGACAATAGGCCTTAAACTGTCGTAAAGCCGGGACTACGCCCAAGAAAAGTTCTTTTGTCCATTTGGTGGGATTGGAAAAGCGTAATTTTCTACGAACTCCTTCCTCAAGGTAAAACAACAAATTCTACGAAATACTGTCATCAACTGGATTAATTGGAAGCTGCCATAGGGCGTTGTTTTTCATCGTGACAACGCGAGACCACATATTACATTAGCGGTAAGAGAAAAGCTCTTACAGTTTAATTAGGATGTTTTACCACATCCTGCATACTCTCCAGATCTCGTTCCATCTGATTATTACTTCTTTCTGTCCTTAAAAAATTCTCTTCGCGATAAACGCTTTAAATCCATCAGCGAAATAGAAGCGCACCTTCAGGATTGTTTCTTGTCGAAAACACAAGAATTTTGGAAAGAAGGCATAATGAGGCTTGTTTGGAGGTATCAAGGGGGTATCGCGTCGTTCCCTTGATCTTCCTGGTCGCGTGGTTTCCGCCCGGAATAATTCGTCTTCGCGGTTGTAAGGCGCGAAGATATCCCGATGTGGATGGACGGTTCGACGCGACACGGTATCTCGTCGACTTAACGAGGAGATACGAAAATCGTCTCGTGTTAGAAGAGAACTATCGTCTCTGATGTTTCGTTTGGAAGTCGTTGGAAAGAACCGATGTCTTTGAGCGCTCGTTCGGAAGTGTCTTTGACCAAAGGCGTTCCCTTGGTTCGCGAATCCGTTACCTTGGAGTGAGGGAAGGTTCCCCCGAAAAACCACGATAGTGGAGGAAACCCTCTCCTCCAAGGTGGGGTACCTGGGGTTCACCCGCGCGCCGGTGACCCCATCGGCCGTTGTTACCCCTAACGAGGGCCTGAGGCTTCCAACGCCTAATTTCGTTAAATTAGGGATTTCCAGGATTCTCGTGTTCCGCGACACGAGAAGTCAAAAGAAAAAAGGTAAAGCAGTCAAACATGCTGAAGGCATGCAGCGGGAAATTCCGATGCCGAATTGTTCGACCCTAAGACCTGGCTGTTGGAAGACCGTAACGGGTCTTCCTTGTTCCACGACGGAACAAGGCTTCCTGAGAGATGGAAGAAGGTAATAGAGCAAAAGGGTTCTTATATAACAAAATAAATAACACCTTAAACAGTAAATATCGTGTGTTCATTTGATATTAGAAAAAGGAAAGAAACTTATGGGACACCCTAATATGTCACGATCTGGATTACGATTACCGGGGGCGGCAGTCACGCTGCACGTTCGTCAATCTGCACGTGGTCGGGGACCACGGGTTCTAATCGCGTGAGCCTGTGTCGCGTTTACAGGATTTGCGGCTGGGCCGATACTCGCAGAGTTGCTGGAGGTATTGCAGGGCGTTGGTACCTCCGAGTTTTGCGAGAGTGCTTCAGAGTGTTAATAAATGTTTTTGCTTGATAAGTTACGGTATATTTAATTATTCGAAAAGCTAACCTTAAACACGGAGATGTTGGATAGTTCCTCTTGAGGTCCGGATTTGGTGTTGGATGGTTCACTTTGCAGGCTTTGCTTTTAGAATAGTGGAGTCACTATGGTTTGACAACTTAATAACTGAACGACTTAATGACTTAACTGACTTAGAGACCTAGCGTCAACTTCGCAACTGAACGATTTGGGACCAACTGCTCGTGCTGCGTTCGTGAACCGATCTATATACATATTCACGTCACCCTTGGTGAAGTGTTTCGATAATGCCCGGGACTCCCCATATCAGAGGTGTGATAAAAGTGATCCGGTGTTATCGTTCGTGGAAACCGGGTTCGCGTTTTGTTCAACGAGACGCAATGTTTTTTAACCTAGGGTGGTTGGTGGGCACGAGGATGCCAACGTCACTTGGACGTAGCATATACACATTCGCGCGAGGCTATAACTGTGTATACATCAATCCATGATCGCCCCTTATCTCACTTTTTCTATAAACAACAGCATGGTGTCTAATGACAAATAATGTATACTGCGTCGAGCTAAATCTAATCCTGCATTGATCTCGTTATTGGACGCATTTCTGTCAAAGAATTCGTGTAATTTTTCGAAATAATGGCTGAAATCTATCCATCTCCGGATAATGTCTATAAAGAAGACGGAGATTGGAATAAAAGAACCTAACTCCTAAGCGCCCCACGCTTTACAGTTGTATTGTTTTGTTTCTGGCGTGTGCCTTACAATGATTAAAATAGTGGAAAAATCATAATTATCAAGGAAATGGTGTATAAGATTAAGATGCATAACACAACAAACCAATAAACTTATTTTTCTAGGAATTAGTTTAACAAATACCTGACTGAGCATTACCAAGCGAGTTGCATCCTCACATGTAATTTTTTTTATCATGCCTATATTAGTTTAAAAGAAAACATTTGAATTGAAATCAAGTTTGTATAGAATTACAACGGGATGTTACGGTGAACTTTGTTAAAACATGACAAACATAAGTGTGGTTTATCTACACAACTATCGCAGAATGTTGCAACTTTTACAGTACAGTTTCTTGCCGATTGGGAATCTAAATTTTTAACATCTTTTTCGTAACAAATTTTGCAGTTAAAACAAGTTGCGGTAAAAAAATTGACCATCACGCCGCGTGGGCTCATAATTGACTGCATAATGAATTTTTAAAGAATTATTCATTTTACAATGATAATACTAAATGGCTTAAACGGAAAGTTCAGCCCCACGCGGCAGGGTACGTGCTAATTTAGCTACTATGATAGATATAATAGTTATGTTTAAGTAAGGTTCGGACTGGGTTTTCTTATTCAAATCGATATAATCGAGTTTTTCCATTGTCGGCCGCTACGATATGTTCATAGAAACGATAAACGCTTACACACGCTCCGTCAGACACGTAGCTATGTACAATATTAATTGTAGTAGTAGCAATAGCTATTTGCAAAAATCTCAGAAACTGGGGCAGAAGGGCGGTTACATGCATAGGTAAAACTTGTTCAAAATGTTAATTATTCGGAAAGTAGGTGGTTCAAGTAGGTTGATAATGATTACTTGCCGTAATCACAAGCTGTATTTTTCCCATCTTCGACAAGTATTCGTGGATAATCTAATCTCTAACTGCTTTCCAGCTCGTGTTCCGGCAAGGTATTTTCTAGTAGAAATTTTTCACAATATTGCGTATCTTCGATCTATTTGTCGTCTTCTATATTCCATTCCATTCTTCCTTTTCCATTTTATCGATTGACTCGAGGAGGTCTTGGTAGGAAATTGGATCATTCGATTCTATTTTTGGAATTTTGCTACTTATTTTCGGTAGGAATCTGCTTTGTCGTGTCCAGCTACTCCCTGGTGTGAAGGAACTCGTGTTATAACTATGCGCCTATTTCAGTTTGCGAGTTCTGTGTAGATTTCCTTGATCTTTTCTATAATTTCATGTTACTTTCTTTTGCTAACGTTATTTATGGCTAGGATAACACTTATCGAGTCTGTATAACTGACTCTGTCTGATTGGAAGTTATTTGTTTCGATAAAGTGAGAAGACTAAAGTAAGACTTTGAGAATTGCATATGCTTCGATTGTAAGAATCGATAGTGGGTTTGATAAACATTGTTTTATAATTTTATCATTGGCTATGACTGCATTTCCGGTTTTTCGTTGGTTCTTCATTGGTTTTTCATTGTTTTTTGATGCGTGGGTATATATTCTCTTATAATTTTCGTATTCGTAAGAATTCGTTGTAACTGTAAGAATTCAGTTTTCTGTTCAATGTTAGCTTTTTGGTTTTTCCGTGTGTTTGCTAAGACATTGTTTGTTTCCGTAGCGTGAAAACGTATACAAGTTTCTTTTTACAACTGATGAAAATGCAAGTTTCTTTGTGCTTGTGTAATTAGAAATTCTGTTAAGAACGTTAAGGGTAATTGTGGATTTCTTTTGTGTGTTGGGTGTAGTTGAGTAAAAAAATGGTTTTTATATCTAGAGTTATCTAGGGTAGATGATATTTTGCTGACGTAGTGTTGGAACCCGGATTTCAACGTACAATACGGGTTCTAGCAGCAAGGCTACGTTGGAAAAATATACGTCAGCGGAGAGGAAAAAAACTAAACTGAAACTGACCTTTCGCAAATTCTGTGGGTGCTTATGCAATGTTAGTTTTTAATGGGGTGAAGATGACCATTTGCCCTTAGTGAAAGTTGGAATGTGCCAATTGTTTTTGGACTTGAATTGAAATTGGTCTGCGTTTATCAGGCCCTTCTAGTGACTAAGGGCCAAGGAATCGTTAGTCATCCAACACATTCCCCCTTATTATTATCTTCAATTATGAGGTTTGCTTGTTTAACATAATTATGAATTTCACATTAATGAACTTAATTGTACGTGAATTGTGTGAATATAAACAAGGTGACAGTAACATTGTTGATCCGTAGATTTACATATCAATAAATATGCGTAGCAATAAGATAATAATACAATCGTCTACTTCAGTTTCATGAATTTGCGGATGGCGATAAGTTTTTGTTTGAATTGGTGTTTCATCGGTAACGGTAATTGTATGAGAGGTTGCCGTGGTTCGCGATAATAAATCTGTTGGGAGATGAAACATGTCACTAAATTCTTCGCAAACATTATAATTTAGGATTGGTTCGATTAATAGTTGAGGAATTGGGATTGTTTGTGACTTCAATGATGTGTTAACGATTGTAGTGAAAGCCTCATCTTCATTAGAAACTTTATTCATTGAATTAAGTATCAGAAGTGAATTGTCTTCGTTTAATCGTCGCGATGTTAATATGCCTTCTCTTAAATAGCGAGGATTTACTAATTTTATAGGGACTACTGTCTCCGTCCGTGGATTGGTTCTTATACTGGAAACGGATTTCTGAGATGTATTTCGACAAAGAGGAATTTGGAATGGTGAGGACTCGAATGCAATACTGGAGCTTGAGTAATCAACCTTAGCTTTATGGACACGAAAGAAGTCATCACCCAATAGTCCATCAAAAGGAATATTAGCGTGAGCGTTAAGCACTTGAAAATTTCCAGTAATTATTCTATTACAAACTTTTAACTCGATTTCTGTTTCGCCTAATGTATTAAGGTTATAATCGCGAATGCTAGATGTTTTTATAAATGAAACGACTGCTCCGGTGTCAATTAAAAATTTTAATAATTTATCCTCGTTATTAGAATTTGTTGACTCAAATAATACACCAAGTTGATCGTTACAAACTAGTAGAGTATTGGACGAGTTTGAGTTCGATGATAGGCTTATTGAATTGAATACAATTGTTGCTTCCTTCATTAAAATTGAAAGGTTTGGTGATTGTGGAACATTGACAAAATTTAGAGATTGGGGAGTATTATGTGCTACGCTATTCATAACGGAGGTGCTAGAGGGGTTCAAATCTGAAGAGGATTGATTTCGTGGACGATTCATATTAGAATTTAGGGTTCAATAGTAATTACTTGCTGTAAGGGGTCTGTGCTAATAATATTCTAACATAAGGAACTGGCCGCTAATATACTATTTCCTAATAACTCTCTAAACTCTGTCTAACGACTAAGGACTAACTCCAAGCAACTGTCTTAAAGAAACTATCTAACGAAACTGTCTCGAAGGAACTGTCCATTCACGCCCATGTACCCTTATTTAAAACCATACACTCTATCCTCTTCCATACCCGTGCTCTCTTTCTCAATCACGCTTTCCCACGCACTCTTCGTAGCCTTGCACTCAGTGGGGCACGCACCCCAAACATTTAGACGCATACCTAGACTTCCATAAATATCCCGTCCACCCGATCCATGCGCGCAGTCGCTCACCCTTCCGCACGCACTGCAGGTAATATTCCGAACACTCGAGCCAAACCCAACACGGCTGTTTATTGTCTTCTCTTCTCGGGCTGGCTTTCCTATATGCATTCTTACATTGCGGAATTTGAATTTCGTTGATAAGTATGCGTCATGTTATGATTTTGCTGATGATAATTTATGGAATTCGATTGTTGCCTTGAATTATTATATTCACTACATTCTTCTATTACATGACAAAAATTTTTGCAATATCTACACTGTTTTCTTTTTATGTAGCGTCCTACGGTATCTAATCTCTTCGATTTCCAAGAACGCTAATCACGCGTCAAATTAATATTGCGTGACTAGTTGTAATAATAAGGATCCAGAAAGTGTGTGGTCAAAAGAGAGTGTTTATTTAGAGAAAAGCGTAGAATAGTTACAATGTAGACGTTGAACGGAGTACCGTTTCGAACACGCGTTTGTATGTGTAATTGAGATGTTTTAAGGATCGGTGCCGAAGACGAACTGACTTCTCGATTTTGCTGTATGTCCTGTCTCGTCGTGTTCGGTCCGGAGTTTTGTCTAGTTTAGTTCTGATTGGGTAAAATAGATGTTGGTGGTGGAAAGGTAAAGAGTTTTAATTGGACAGAGGGTGTGACATAAGGACCTTTGGCTAAGGAGTAGGAAACTGTCAAGGAGCCGATTTCTGATGGTCAATGACGTGATTTATAAGAGCCGTCCGTCCGTCGCTTGTTGGGTCTGTCACAAGTGGGTCCCATCTGTCGCGTCTGGTGCTAGTAAAATTCCTAATTTTGCTTTACCTTTATAAGCTTAATCCGCTAGAACGGCGTTGAGGCACATCGAACCTTCGGAATTGCAGTCGCAGTATAGGATATAAAATAAACCGTTAGGTCTGATAAAAGTGTAAGCCTTAGAATAAAATTATGTTATAAACACGCTCTCCGGGACGGAACATTTTGGGATGGGATCGCTTTGGCTAAATTGATTAAAATTCATATATCTATTAGCAGATGGTTTAAATCTATTTTGATTTCTGTGACACTCATTAGTATTGTGAATTCTTTTTAAACAAATTCTACAATTTGAAATAGAAAAGCGATCGTATCTTAAACGTAAAGCCTTTTCTTCTGTCACTGCTGCCGTAAGAGCACTATTGATATTGTTAAAATCTCGGTACCTTAACATTTGAGGTATCTGCGGGTGTGTGTGATAAACAAAGCGATTTAAAGCGAGGTTATTAATTAAAGCTATTCTCCCCGTTAAGAAATTGTTATTTGCTTCTGTTGCATATACATTTGCAAGAATACGCGACGATAGATCCTCTAAGCGCTAGTAGAATTGCGAAACGTTTTCACTTCTTTCTTGCTTAATTCAGCCTAAATCTTCCATCAATTGATCAAATGACTTTCTATCCTGATATAAATTCAATAATAACTCCGAAATTTCAGCCCATGTTGTGAGATTACAATGAATACCAATTTGGTCTCTTGCTTTCCCAACAATTCTTTTCTTCACAAATACTAACAAAATTTGTTCTTGAGAGGGAGTAGCGAGCTTAAATGTAGAATCTACTTGCTTTATAAATAATCGAAGTTGACAAGGATTGCCATCAAATGGTTCTGGCAATAGTTTTATTAACAATTCTAAGGAAAGTTGCTGTGATTGGACTCGGGATGGAGTTGTATCTGATTGATTTTGAGACATTTTTCTCCTTTTTTCTTTTTTTTCATTTTTTTTTTTTTGATTTTAGGAAATAGAAGGGTTTTACGTCGGAGTTGCGAATATTGGATTTTTCGTACTTACAGTGAGCCTTGTTCTTTTCCTCTGTTTGCCTGCGGTCCTCCTTGGTGCTGGGGCTTTTGCGGATGATCTTCACTTTTGGTCCCAGTTGATACACCAGATGGATAGTTTTTCAGTGTTTCCAACGATGCCCTTTGTTCTAAACTCGAAACCAATTGAAATTGGCACCCACGCTCAGTGAGAATTAGCAGCTGAGATTTCCTACAGTGTCAAGTATCTCATCGAGTATTCTGACACCAAATTTATGTTGGAACCCGGATTTCAATATACAATACGGGTTCTAGCAACAAGGCTACGTTGGAAAAATACGAGTCGACGGAGAGGAAGAAACTAAATCTGAAAACTGAAACTGGACTGAAACTGACCTTTCGCAAATTTTGTGGGTGCTTATATAATGTTAGTTTTTGATGGGGTGAAGATGACCATTAACCCTTAGTGAAAGTAGGAATGAGTCAATTGTTTTTGGACTCTTAAATTATATGGGGTGAAGATGACCATTAACCCTTAGTGAAAGTAGGAATGAGTCAATTGTTTTTGGACTCTAAAATTAGTCTGCGTTTATCAGCCAGGTCCTTCTAGTGATTAAGGGCCAACGAATCGTTAGTCATCCGACAATATTTTGCCGGCTTAATTTCAAATTCCAAGCTTGCTTCTTTGTTGTAATGTAGTTTCTTTGATTTTAAGGAGAATACTATCGATTGGATTTGTACGGTAATATCTAATGATGTCTTGGGGGAGAAATCTTACAATTATTTTCAGTACGTTTCGTTTTGTTCAATTATATACTAACAAGCCGTAATCTATTTGCTTGCTGGATTTTTAGTGAACTCATCTGGTCGGTTCTCCACCTACAGTTGGTTAAAGTTTTCATGACGTTCATTTCTTGCATATAGCAATTTTGAACATGTTTTATACGTGAAACCCACTTACATAAGTTTATAATCGAAACTAATTGTAAGTCCAAGGATTTTGATGTTGTCAACTTTCTTGATTTCGTCTTTGTCCATGTAGAATTTCGGTGGATTGCTATTTTCTATAAAAATTATCATTTTTTTATGTTTAATTTATTGTCTCGATGAATTATTTATTTAAATTCATTCTCTGAATATAGGTTTTATCATGCTTAATAAATAGATTTATTATGCCTAACAAGCAAACACAAATGTAACTTGAAATTACTCTTTTTACATCATTTTTAATATGATTTTGTATTAGGCCGATATAACGCAACATTAAAGACGGTGGCACCCTGACAGATCAATCCCAAAAAATTTTCAGACTTCATATTTCTTTACTTTATTTTCGATTAAGAAATTAATAAATGTTGCAGTTTCTGACTGTTACGTTAAAGCCATTGTTGTCATTTTTAATAAAGTTTTCGTTCCTCCATTCGCAAAAATGTAATAAAGACCTTGGATGTGGATATTAAAATATGTATTCGCGTGAGTATACGTAAAATTTTTCCAGCTTATAATAATATACAAATTAATATGAATGACGTTATTTTAAATGTAAATGTACTATGTAGTATGTTACGTTATCTTTAAGAGATATTGTCCATTCTTTATTTTGAAAGTTCAAAAAGAATTTTGAAAATTTACAACAGACAAGAAATATCTTAAATTTATAACTAATTTATTACATGTAATCTATAACTAATTTATAACTAATTTACAACTAATTTATAGCTAACTTATTACTAAATTATAATTAGCTTCAGACTAATATTTCAAGTTTGATGAGTAGCTCTTAGCTTGGTGCGAATTTCAAAGAAAAATTTTTGTGAAATTTTACAAATTACCAGTCTAACCACACGGAGGTGGCTATGCATCGAGACGCGAAGATTACGTCTTACCGTCGACAATCTGTATCAAAGACATTCTAATTTAATCTTATTAAGTTCAACGACACTTTATTAAATTTCGCGTTTTACAAAGGGAACTTGAATTATACTGAAACTTATTACTCTTCTGTTGCATCAGTAAGATTTTTTATTTCAACAGACTAATATTTCCAAGTTTATTTTCATAAAAATAGGAAATGAAATATCGAAGACTCGAGTAAGTGAATAATCGCGACGTGCCCGAACGAGTTCGTGATTATTCGAAAGACCGTCTAGCCTACTAGACCGATTAGCGACGTACTGCTGTGTACAAGGCAACTTCATGCCCCAGCACCCTGCTGATCGGGCCTAGCCCATCCCAGCCACTGCCGACCCCGCTATGTCTTACTCGCAATCGAAGGTAGTCAACGAATCGACGAACCATCCAGGATCAATCCGAGAGTGCCTATCGAGGCCCTGTAGCCGTGTTATGGCGGCCCTCACTCCACGGGGTAGAAACCAATTAACGAAGCATCCCTGGGATCTAACGGCAGACACGTTATGTGTTTGTCTGTGTTCATTAATGCCTCTTGAATAAAATCTGGGAAAAGTTGTAAACATGTAAGGAAAATATATAAACCTGAAAGGAAAGAGATTAATAACGAACAAAATAAACGTTAGTAAAACAAAATAAACAAAACAGGAAACAAAATTAAGACGAAAAGAATATAAACCACAAAGATCAACCAAATGGAACGAATAACCCAACGATGAAACACGAACAAATCAACGACGAAACATTCGAACATTATACGAAATATTTGAACTCTCAAATAAAAATTAATAGAAACGAAAAATTAAAATCTAAAAAAAGGAAAATAATTAAAACCTGAGAAGAAAATAAATAAATGTTGAAAAAAAATTATTATTAAATTATTTAAGGGGATGGGGCGTGTGTGGGTGGAGTGGATCACCCCAACTTCCCCACGCCCCATGCACGACGAAAATTTTAATATGACACTTTCGAAGTCAATCTAGCAAATAACTCGATGAACGGTGCGACGCTACGCTCTTTATAAACTCCCAATTGTAGGAAGGATTTTAGTAAAACTAGGCTCTTTGCTTCTGAGTAACTTCTTCATTCTCTTCGTTCTCTGGTCGGATAGTGTCCGAAAAACGCATCCCTCGCTGTTTTATAGGGCGTGTCCGTAGCCTCTTCCGCTGAGCTCCAGTCCAGACGCCCCAGCTTCGTGTCTAGCATCCCCATCTCTGGCTGTTGTCCTTGGGCCTCGGCGAGGCCTTCCTAGAACTCCAACGAAGAGAGATGTCTCCCGTCGGAAGACAATCGGCCGCGGTGAAAGTTGTCCACACAATTGACCAAAGATAGACACAAATTTCCGGATTTTACCGATTTCGTTAATAATTATTTTTTCACATTAATAGCCAATAATTTATTAATTTTTGCACTTTTCTTACAAATTTACATTGCGAACAATTTATTATTAACAATAAGTGTATTAAGTTATAAACTTTTTGCAAATTAGTGATACATTTTAATATAAGTATAGGAATAGTTGAGAGTGAATGCAAAGGGACACCTGTGCATACCTAGCCGATGAAGGGCAACAAACGGCAACCTAGGATTCAGGCCAAATGTTTGGAGCGACGTCTAAATTGCACGTGGAAGGACGAGTGGCCGCGTACAAGGATCGGATGAACGAGATATTTATGACTGTATGGAATGCAAGTGAAAAGCGAAAGACACCTGAGTGTTTAGGGTACGTGACCGACTGAGAGCGAGGCTATGGGAAATGCGTGATTGAGAAAGAAAACTTGAATATGAAAGAAGACAGAGTGCAAGGTTTAACCCCTTCGCTTCGGCAGTTCAGTCCGTCCAAGTACCGTCACTGAAGCGCGCCAGAAATATGTGTACAGTGTGTGTGATTTCTGTGTATTTCTGTACGTTTTCCTAAGTCTTAAATAACAATTGTGCTGAATAAAACAATCGTATACAGATTGCACTTGCATCGTACCCACAGGTCATCTCATGGATGCCGCCCCTATAATATGGGGGTGCAAGGGCTGTCCTAGGGCAGTCCTATCGTTGAGAGTCGGTTAGAGTCGAGTCCTTTACAGAGTTTGAAGAAGAGTCGATGTGAGAGTGTTAGTTGCGTGATCATAGCTTAGTTATTAGTCTAATATTATAGTTTGTACTTTACTCCTAAGTCTCTATAGCTCGTAGTAAAAATATATTGGAATTAAACAACATCTCTTATTCCTTATATTTGCCAATCAAAGTAATAGAATATTTTCACTTTTGTCATAAAGAAGGATTTAAAAAAGGCCATTTTCGGCATCGCCTGGAAATAAAAAATTCCTGTATCACTTTGCCACGAAATGATGGGAAAGTTGTTAAAAATGAGTCGAAATATGTAAAAATAAGACTGATAGAACATACTCGAGCGTTGTGTACTGAAAAATTCAAGTAAGATTAAGCAAATTAAAAAAAGTTTGAACAATCATTTACAAAATTTCATATTTTCAACTTAAAAACTAATTTATTAATAAAATTGAGAAGTAGAAATTTAGAAACGACCCAAATTTATATTTGAAATTTATAAAATACGAAAATAAAATATATATATGTGATATCAGCTGGAATATATTTTTTGCCGAATTTGGACGCATTGTCCCCACGCGCGGGTACAAATGCTTTGAAAAAACTGATGAAATTTCTTTTTCTATATTTAAAATACGGCTTCGATGTTTATGATACGTGATAACTAACTGTAAACTAGCCTTTGCGATAATGTAAACAATGGTTTCATTGATACATCTTTTTTCGATCACTGGAGCAACACTCCAGTTTCCACACGCTCTGTCCAACGTGCGAGATCTTTACGATGTGAATCAAAGTGTTCGAAGAAAACGGATTTTAAAGTTGCGAACGTTAATTTAGTATTCGTTGTTGCTAATTAATAAAATATAATATTTACATTCAAACCTTTAGATATTCGGAAACCTTCGTGACAAGTACATTAATATATGTCTATCACCAGATCGAGTCTCGCTTAAGCCTCTGATGTGATCGACCGTATTTATGCCAAGCGAATTTCTAAGTATGTTTGTATGTATTCATTGTACCTATCCAAGAGTATGCATGAGTGTAATCTTAAACTTGCCTGCCGGTAAATTCAACAAGATAGATGGTAGAAACAGACCAAAATCAGTTTAAAATAATAAAAAATAATGGTAACTTTGACTATTACTCCCCAAAGTGAAAAATCTCTTTACACCAGTTCACAAACTTCTTCCAAAGTCTAAAATCAATTTATTGTTTACGACGAATACAACCCCAAGCATGCGCTTTATGGGACTCTAAAACAAACTTGCCTACAGGAAAAATATTGGAACAAATCATAGGAATACTATCTTTAGATACATTACCAACCAATACACCAACCTATTGGTTCGTTGCATACGACGAATTACTTGACAGTGAGTTACTAGACTTCGGTATAATAAAGCTCACTTCCAAATACCCTCCTGCTTAGATCTCAGTTCAGATCATTTGCCGATTCTACACAACTATCTCCATTAACTCGTACTCACGCAATCAATCAAACTAAGTCCACGTTATGCAACAATCGCACAAACTGGGTTCACTTTAAAAATGATTTAGAAAATGACGTAAACTGCTACATACCATTAAAAACCACCGAACAAATAGAATCATTCTGCGATTAATCTTACTAATCTTATTTAATTAATCTTATTCAAGAAGCAGGATATATGCCCTCTAAACCAGCAAAACGTATACGATAATTTAACTCATATCCAAAACGCATTATTCAAAAAAGTAGTACAACGTAGCTCAAAAGTATATTCAAATACAAAAGTGGCAAAATCAAAAAATGCTTTTCAATAAAAAAAGACTGAACGAAATTGCCAAAGAAGTAAACTAGCTAATACTGTAGCATTACAACGACGAATTTCATTCATACATCCACAATCTTCCTTCCAACGAAGGTACGATCTATTCGTTATGATAAGCCACTAAAGTATTCGAAAGATCTACTGCACAAGCTTTCAAAAAATCTACAACCATTGTCAAACACCTATATAACACCTTCCAACCTAACGACAAACGCGTTAGCACATTCACTACTATCACAAGTTTTACAGTTCCGACAAATGCCGAATACAATGCAGAAATTTCAAGAATTGCTATCAAAGAAGTTAATCTTATCGCTGATATCTGCGAAGTTGAGTTTTAAAATTTTTACAACAGTTCGGGGAATACCTGGGTATACACAGTAAAGTATACAAAACAATTGGGAGCGTACTAGATGCATTGAAAAAAATAATCAATTCAATCTGTAAAAAGTAACACATTTTACAGGGAATATTCAATATACTAAAAAAGAATAACCAATATCTTTCATAAAACATGTAAAATACATTGCAGTTTAATGGGTAATATAAAGAAAACTTACCGTTAAATGACATTTTTATTTCATCTTATTGAAATTTCGAGTTTTTATAGTCAATGGTAACTTTTTATTTTACAAAACGTGTATATACGTCGAGCGTACCAGAATAGAGATTTAGATTGACGTGTATACGGATCTTCCGCAGTTAACTGGTTAAAAAGACTCCTGACTTCGATCTAATTAATGGATAAAACATCAAAGAACTTCCACCTAAAGCTATCAAAATGTTAACCATATAATATTTAATACTATTCTTTTCTATACTATTCTATTCTCTCTGTTATCTGAGATCAGATACATCGAAAGTATCGAAAGGAATAATATTAACGAAAATGAGAAAGATGAGCACAGAGGAAAACCTAATGTCGTCAAATCAATTTGGCTTCAGAAAGAAATACGCAACAATAGATCAGATGCATAGACTTACAAGTAAGATTATATATGCTCTCGAACGCAAGTAATACTGCACGGTTCTTTTTCTAGATATTAAAAAAGCATTTGATAAAATCTAACACGAGGGCCTCCTGCAGAAAATTGATCAAACACTTCCCACGTAATTCTACTCAAAACAAAGAACCTTTTTTGTTAAATATCAAGGCGAATATTCCGACATTTACTACATAGATGTGGGCATTCCGCAGGGTAGCGTTTGAAGCCTTTTCTTGTACGCGTTATATACATTAGATATTCTAATCACGAGCGAAACCGATATACTTACATGCATTCGCTAACTGCACAGCCATAATAGCCGTCCATAACGACTCTAAGGCGGCGCTAATATCTCGCAAAACCAGAAGAATGGCTGCATCGATGGAAAATAAACGTAAACACGGACAAGTGTAAGTCCATTTACCCTACCTTTACTCTAAAAAAAAGATACTGATAATGTAGTAAGGCTTATCGATACTCCTAAACCACAAACCAAATTTTATTAAATACCTGATATTATACTTAAACTCAAAATTAACGTGGAACCATCATATACATTCTAAAATCAATGGAAAAAACATGTACTGGTCTACAAAAATCTGGTGTACAAAAATTCTAAACTAAATCTTGACAATAAACTTTTAATCTATAAAACAATTATAAAGCTTATTTGCGAGATAGGCATCGAAATGCGAACCATAACAGCGAAAAACCACATTGATAAATTTCAGACATTACAATGAATAACTCTTAGAACAGTAACCAATGCTCAATGGTATGTTCGAAATGACGAAATCCATAAGAACCTCCAAGTTAACTCAGTATCCGACCACATCACCAGTTGCTGCAAACCTATAAAAAGAGAATAGACAATCGTACCAACAACTTAACAAAAGAACTACATATATGAAACTAGTCTACCTCATAGACTGAATAGAAAGAGTCCGAAGGATCTTCTATCTTCATATCAAGTCTCATCTAATATAGATAATATATTAATATATTAATTAATAGATAACATCTACCTACTAAATAACCACACCCGATATTACAATTTACCTAATTTCCTTGCTGAATAAATTGTAGATAAAAAAAAAAATCATTAGATAAAAGATACATTATATTAATGTCAATGTGGCGGCATTTCCAACAAAATTGAACAAAAACATTTACAATAAAATTCTTCGTGATAATCAAGCCCTCATTGGGCTTGTATGTAATGTTATCACCTTTGTATTAAAAGATATTGTTGCAATTATATAACAATCGATGCTTGAATTTAACATTAAATATTTAATAAACTAACAACCAAAAGCCTTCTAAATCAAGTACCACTAGTTTCATCTCTTTCCAGTTTACCATTGTGCTAAAGCCCATTAAAAAATCAGCGTTACATCTGGAGATCTCACCTCATTAGAACAATAATGTGGTATAAAAAGATGGCAGGATCCTGTCAGATTGACACCTTATTACTATAGCAACTTTGATCACTTTAATTTCAGATTCATTCCATTAAATTTTAGAGTCCATAGCTCATTGCTCATTTCAAAACACATTATAATATTATTAATAAAAAATATGGTTTTATTTAAAAAAATTAACTTGATTTTGACCAACTACTTCACTAGTCGAAGAAACATTAAAATTACATAATTCATCTCTTGATATAAAATAATTTTATGCAATCAATTTTTTTATCTCTTCAATCTCTTATGAGATATTCCACTATAATTATTTAAATGAAATATATGTACATACACAAATATATAAATTCAATATACATACAGCATAAATATATACATACAAAAATACAAGTACACTATACAAATTTTGATTAATTATTATTAGATTCATCGTCTATTTTATCTGACAATAAAATTCCAACCAGATCTCTCAGTATATATTCCTTTTTATGCATGTTATAATTGAACAATTTAAATATGTCGTGAGTAATTGGGTACTTCTTGCAATTTTAATTATCTTCAAAATCTTTTTTAGTTCTTGCTGGTACAAATTCTTGTGTCAAGTGTTACTGTATTTCGATTCATAGTTTTGATTTCTTTAGTAAGAGAAAAAAATTTCTCCACATTTACATTAGAGTGTGAAAGTGAAAGGTACAATCCTGTTATCTTAGCAATGTTTGTAAAAGCATATTCTCCAGAATTTACAACAATCTGTCTGGACTTACAAAATCTAGAAAATTTAAAAATTGTTCATTAAATAACTCTTTTAATAATATCATCAAAAATAGACTTATGAAATTGTTGAATGTTTTTATACAATTCTTGAATCTATAAATTATTTTCATTGTATATGTCTTATTCGTGTAAGTTTCTCATATTAGTAAAATGAAATAAATGAAATTTTTGCAAAATTTATGGCTATATATCTTAACAATTTATTGCACTCTGGTAACAAACAATGAATTAATACATTTACATTTTGAAAGAGGAACGTCCTACTATGTAGTCTAAAAATTGAGAATATGAGCATGTATTGAAAATAAAAATTTTCAAATATATGTGCTCCTAATGTATTTTCTTTTTCAATGGTTGCATTTGCAAACAGGCTATGTAGTGTCCATTGAATCATAACTCCTTTAATGTGAGTTATTAACGTTAACTATAAATTTCTAGATAGCTCTATTATTTTCTGTTGTATCATGTTTATAATTTGTTGTGCACATTTTAAAATACCTTTCCTCTGTGAACTTTTTGAAGAATATATATATATATATATATAAAATATAAAAAATCCTCAAGCAGCATATGCAAGGCTTGTTGGCAAAGAAATATAGGCATTTCTTTATTTGGTGTTAATAAGGAAAACACTACTAGATTTTGTTTGCTGTGTAATCACATTTACATTGTCAACACAATCGTATTTACTTGTTGAATACATAAAACATTTAAATAAATTCACAACAGTTCTTTGTTTTACACGTGTTAACTCTAACACGTATGTTTGTATTAAATCTCTATCTATGTATCTTCCTAAAATGTATAAAGTTCTCAGCTCTGAAATATCTGTAGTTTCATTTATGAGTACTGAAGAAACTCATTGTGTAGTACTTTTATATTTCTCAAAAGTATAGATTTATTAATGACATTTTTTATTATAGCAAAGATTATTTGAGAATCATATCCATTATAATGTTGAAACCTTTCACTGATTTTAGACTTTACATTTTAATATTATGGTTGAATGATCACAGACAGTATTGTTATCCATAATATATAATATATGCCTTATTTCTGCTTGCTAAATATCTTTTACAAAATTGTTGAGTGTATATATTTATCCTTCTATCAATGTTAGCAGATTTAATATACACATTGATATTTATTTATGACTATTAAAATGCATTTTGCGAGGAAAGAAAATCTTGTTGCAGAATTTGCATTCGGCTGTGTTTATGTCTCCAATTTTTTCCATCTATGATACATGATTTGGATTTTTAAATCAAGTGTTACAGAATGATTGCTTGTAAATTCTTCCTTTCACATAAAGAAAAACTGGAACACTCTCACTGTTTTTGTTACCTATTAATGCAAAATTTGTTATTAGTTTATAAGTCAACTTTTGAATTCCAGAGACTAATCTAATAAATATATTTTAGTAAAAAAGAAATTTTAGTTTCGAAAAATATTTTTTTATATTACATGCATGCAAAAATACTAAATATTGTCTCACCTGAATCTTGACACATATTATAATTATGAAAATTAAATTAAGTGATAATAAAACTGAAAATATAACAAAACAAGATAAAACGGCACAAGTATAACGGAAATATTTTAATAAATATTATTCAATTGTTTACGAATGATTCACAAATAGCGATTGCTACCGTAACGTTATGTCAGGACGCATCGGTTGCTAAGGGTATCCCCCTCCCATTGCAAAAGTTCCCACTCTACTATTTTTCCCACTATCTGTAACCACTTTCGTGTCATCCCTGAGTACATACACCACTGGGAATATGCAGAAGATGGCTGATAATATAGTCAGTGGAAGCGATATAGTGAAATTATAAAATAGTTTGGACATTAAAATCTACATAATTCAAAAACCGAAAGAACCATAATAAGTGATTCTTGTTTTAAATCTTATGACAACAACTCTGAATTATTTTTCCTTTTCTAGAAGACCTAAAAAAATATTGTATAAAATACAAATTAAAAAGTAAGTTTTAACAATACATAATTTATTGTTTTTTATACATATATATATAATATACATGTACAATTTACAGAAAGTTTAAATATCAATTTACAAATAAGTTGTAACCTAAGATATAAGGTGTTCCTATAAGATATATACAGTTCAGGGTGCAGTTCCATTAATCGATATCGCTGTTTAATGTTTTAATTTACGATCTCACTATATCGCTTGTACCAACCATACGTGAATAATTTGTGCCATATACATCACCGTTCGTCATCTCCAAATGCAATCGTCCTATATATAGAGAGAGAGAGAGAGAGAGAGAGAGAATTAACATTAAAGTAAACATTAGCTAGGAACCACACATTTGACGTGTGTTTCTGTTAAGTGCATATAAAGTGAAAAAGTGCGTTTTCGTTGAATGTGAAAAAATAGAAATATGTTTAGAAATAGCAAAAAACTTAATTAAATAACCTAATTAAGTGTCTATATTTCTATAAGATATATGTTTGTTAATGTTATTAAAATTTTTGAATTTTCATTTTGTTGGCATACATTCATGAAAAATTTGAGAATCGCTGGTATAGCTCTATGCAAATCATATCTGTTAATATGGTTTCTTTAACCCCTAACGAAACACGTGCTAATACTTTTTCCACACTAGGTCTGGGATCAATTTTAATATCTCATGATTTTTTTGTTTGTTTCAAACAGGAATTTTTTTCATTATAATATTTTATTATTTAAGTTTCAAAAAATCATAGATTTTAAATAACTAAGGACTACTTAATTTTGCCATAATTAACTTTTTATATTCCTCAATAATGCGAATATAATTAATAATACTATATGTATCATAATTTTAGTATTATTATGTATTGATTAAGAATATTATTAAATTAGAATTGAATATAAAATTCTGTATGATTCTTACACTGTTACAGTTATACGTAAAGGTTATAAATTAATACCTAACTTTATTTTTTGTTTGTTATATATTCATTTATATTTTATTTATAACATGTTAGGAAAATAAATTTTCATTATAATAGAGGCAAAATTCTTTTTGATTATTAAATATTGTATATTCTACGTCTTTTGTAAGGTGACATGTTTCCAAAGTAATGTTGAATGTTTATTACTATAATAGAAAAAATAATACTATTTTTCAAGTATATATATGTTTGAATAAGATTATTTAATGTTCTCTCCAATATAAATATGTAACAAACAAAGCATTTGGAGTACAAGAACTATAATAATATGTTAACTATAAATTTAGTTACACATTGAATGAAATCAAGTTGTAACTGACACTAGATCAAAATAGAAATAGTCCTATATATGGTTCTGAATCATTTTATTATATTCATTTTATTATTTTTTTAAACTTTCATAACATTTCATATAGGTGGTCAATTTTTTAAATTATTATTACTGTATCATAGTTTTAAATAAACTGCATTTGTAATTTTAAATAAGAGAATTTATATGTAATATACGAATAATAGACTTATATTTCTTACAACTGTAAGATTTTACGTCTTTTTGTTATAAACAATATAAAAAGATTTTATACGATGACAATTTGAGCTGTGATAACTTTAACTTTTTAAATTTTCTTTGTATACATTTTATATGTAATTTGTATATTGTATAAATTAACGATACTTACGATTTCTGTGAAAATGTAAAATATGTTTTAAAAATATTTTGTTCCCTTTTTCCATACTTTAATACTATTATTGTATTAATTTTCTATTAAATGATATAAAATTCATTAAAGCAATTTTACTATGTAAGTTGTATTTATAATAGGGAAAATAACTACCACAATGGAAAAATGTAAAACTGCAAGGAACCGCTGAATAACATTTATATCGTTTCATTGAAATTAATTCCATATACATATATCCAATACTGCACGATAAATAAATTTTATCTTTCTCATTCAGAGATTAATATATTTAAACGTGTATAATAAATATTAAAATATATTTCTACGTATAATGTATAATATTCTGTAGTAATTTGTTTTTGCTTTTATTATTTATATTACTTATATTTTTGGCATGATTTTGTAAAAGCTATAAATATTACCACAAGTATATCAATTTTAACAGTTCAATTTAGTTCTAAGATATAGATAGAGCAACATGAAAATTGCACAAATAATAATGATATGTGATAACTATTTTATTAAGTGAAGATTGGTGACAGAAAGTAATCATTAAAGGTTACAAAGTGGTAATGAAACTAAGTACAATTCAATCTGCAAAAAAATGTTTCTTGATGATAGATACAAATGAGAAATACTTAAAAAGTTAGTTACTTATACCTATATTTCTAACCTCATGTTAAAGAGCACGTACTATCTTGTATATTATTATTATTCATTTGTTCATAACTAATTGATGGTTCACTTCGTTCGTGGCCATCACTGCATGTGACGACATTGCTTGGAGACCATGGATAGTAGTGGGGGTAATGACGTCGTAGCTCTCGCTTGCTCCATTCACTGACCGGCCGTCGCCGCGAGTAGTCGTGAGTTTGTCCTGCTTTCTTCTGCACATCGATACCGTTCCAGGATCTAACGGAATATCCCGGAAGCGTGTTTTAGACTTTCCTATTTTTTTCCATTAAAATTTTTTTCTATAAATTATTATAAATTGTTGTTATTCTTATTGAAAGTACTAATTTCAATCAACGCTTTTTAATCAAAGGCTGGAATGTATTTGTGAAAGCTACTTATTCTTTCCATCTTTCTTCCTTTCGTGTCTTTACATTGTGTGCGCGCGCACACTCGTGTGTATGATTTGTGTACATAATAGTGTTTGTACGGATTCGAGAAGGTCTTTGGACGCGAAAGGATACGATCGACTACGATTCGTGGAAGGAGATATGACCGTCGCAGGAAAGGTAAGTCCTTTTAGTAAATGCTTTCGATTTTTGGATTTTACAACATCAATTTAGATACATTTATCTACATGTCTTATTTAAAAATTAGAAACTGTAATATCAGAAATCTGTCATTTACGACTTATTCTTTTGTTTTGTTGTATTTGTGAAAATGACAATTTAGATTAGATATAGATACAGTAGTAGTAGCTTTGACTGTATTTTTATTTATATTTATATTTTTATTTAATAGCAGAATTCTAGAATATAGTATGTTTTTTTCACAATATTAACAGCAGTGGCAGAGAACGTACAGAAAGAATATCTTCCTGTCTATTTTATTAATGAATTATTTATACGCAAAGTGTTACCATAATATGTGATCGATTCGAGGTCTCGCGAAACCGCTTTATTTCCTTATTTCCTGTTATTTAACAGTATTTATGTTCCTGTTATTAATCATTTTTTATTTCATATTGTTTTTGTTTAAGCAAACGTACAACTCTATCTTCTTTCATATTTCTTTCCATGCTAATTAATACTATATATTCTTCTTGACCTATTGTTTTATAAGTAATTGTATTAGAGTACGATCAGACCGAAAATGGAGTAATGAAGAAATTAGGACAACTATGTTCTTTAATTTTTAGGAATTTAAAACAATTACGAATTACGAAAATTATGATGTCCATTTTTGTATTATTTCTATAGAATATCATACTGGGGGGGGGGGGGGGGATTTGTCTATGTAGATCACGAGGAAAAAAGATAATAAATCATATTCTACACTTTTTGCAAGTCAGTAACTTTTAAATCTAATACGTTGTTACTCAATCCATATCGTAAATTGATATTACCAAAACTGTCTTTTAATTGAAGTTTTAGATTAAATATGCGTTTTTGACACTCGCTTGAACATTTAAAAAACATCGATTGTCATCTCACTGATTACACTGTTAGTTTTTATGAAATTTGGTGACTTTTTCATTTATTCTTAAAGGGTTATATTTTTGGTCTTAACAGATTGATACCCTTTCCAGTTGCTATAGTAAAGTACTTCTATTACCAAGAAACAATCAGAAAATTATAGAAGATGGACTCGATATGTTTTTTTCCCTATTTTTGTCGTAATTTTTTACAAATATTTCGATTAATGTTGATATTTATTAAATTAGTTAGGATACAATGAGATAACTGCTGTCAAAAATATGGGTTTTATTTTTTAGTAAAATAATTGCTACGTTGACCGATAGATAGATTATTAAACGTGCCATTTTTTATGATTTCATATTTTCTGCCGTAGTACTTATTCAAATATTTAGTCACAGGTTCACTGATGAAACATCTACATCGATATTGAGAAAAGCAACGCGCAATCAGATTAGAATTTATATAAATACAAATCAGCAAGTGGTAGTAATTATATGTATATTTTAGAATATAGATGTTTCGAGTGTCAAGTTTGTGTTATTTTACGAGAAATATATCGAGTTTGTGCCACGAAAAAAGATTTATACATCGAGATTTATAATTTCGAAAAGTTTTTTTGTGCGCTATAACAGTTTAATCACTATTTTCTGCGTGTAGAAATCAAAAAGTAATATTAAGAAAATATAAAACTAAATATTATTCGTTATAAAAGCAAAACATACGACTCATTTTCTTCTAATAGTTTAAAATAATGTCTTCTGAATATTGAACTTGAACTTTTTACGGTAGATGTAAAGAAGTAAATTATCATATATCGAATAACTGGTTAGTTTCGTGTAAGGATTTTGAAATAATTTTAGAGTAATTCCCTTTAAATGTAATTTTTACTCGAAATATCTTTTAATTATACTTATTATTTAAGAAATGTGTTCTTACACAAAAGATAAACAAGAGAATTGGTATTGTTTATATTTGAAAGTTTGTGATTGAAAACTGCACAAGTTAATTGAAATACATGTTGAATTTTCGATAATTACATTATATGGGAAGTTTACTTGGGTATAGTTTTCCTTTTGTGTGATTTTGATGTAACGATAAAACATTAATAGTCACGTTGAACACTGTTTCATTTACGAAGATCCGGTACACCTTCATCGATCGAATTTAACTTCTGATATATGGGATACCTGGATAAATTTATTCAGACAACAAATCTGCGCTATGAGGTGTAAATGTAGATGAAATTTAAATGTCAACTTGACTAATTTTTGGTTTTTTTTAGAAGGAATCCTTTATAGCATATCTGGCCAGGATGATAAATTCTTGAAATAAAGATAAAAATCATATTCAGTCCCGATCGTATATTGTAATAAATACTCGCAGTGTACATTATTTGTATTTACACATTTTAGTAAATGTCCTAATTTTGTAATTATCGTATCACAGGGGCATGTGTTATAATTTTTAATATGTATTTCTGCACTCGTTGCGTTAGGTCGTTGTTCTGCAGAAAATATACCGGTAGTATATGATTAATACTTAATACTAATAAATATCAAGTCAGGGAAAGTTACTTAGGATGTTTTGATTTTTTATATCCTTCTATCATTGAAACGGTAGATTTCTTCAATTGTTTATTATTAGAATAATATTATTCATAAACTCGATGATTTACTAATATTTATTAACATTATTAAATTTATAGGTTTTAGTATATCCGAAATGACAAAAGATAGGTGTTAGGTTAGAAATTTAAGATTTGTAATTTATACATTGTCAACATTACCAACATACCAACTGTATGTTTATAGAACATTGAATTATAAAATCTAGACTAGATTGTATTGTGAAATAACGATTGTTTCATTTGAAAAGATGAAATTGATCCTGACATTTTTTCATTGCTTCTTCTCACCGTTAATTATCTATTGACGGATTAATTACCGTTACATTAAGGTTTTGTTGGAATAATACACAATTCGCGGAAATCAAATTTTAGAAATTCTTTCGATATTGTTCATCGTTTAAACTATCATCTTATATATTTTTTAGTGATTAGGCTTAGGTCTTGATATTGTCAGGCTGTCGAATGTGGAACGTAAGCACAGACAAGACAGGATAGATCTTAATACGCGATACATTTTCTCGTCACATTTCGGGGAGTCACCTGACCCTCTTACCATTTTTGTGTCACATGCGACGTTATCGATTCAGTATCGAGGAAGACTGCAGCGCCAGTGAAACGGTAGAATGTGCAATTACATATCGCGATACTCAATTGTCATGGAAAAAATTTCTCGGGATCCATCTATATCGTTGGGATTCAATGTGGAAGTCTATCAATCAGTTTTTAGCGGAAACTACGTCAAGGTACAACGAACAAGGAACGCATGAAAATTCCAACAAAAACGCATCATCAGGTAAAAATTGAAATTAATAGTTTTTGAGTTTGCTTTTGCATTTGTAAATATTTTTATCGTAAGTGTTTGTATAATTATGTGTAATATTGTAGTACATAGTTTTGTTAATAATCGTTCACGCGAATATATACGTCATTTCAAATTCTGTTTCTGGTTTTTATGACACGATTTGAATGAACAATTTTTTATGAATTTCATATGTTAAAACAAATTTGATCATTTTTATCTTTCTCTTAATCACAGAGGTCTATGACAACTAGCTTTTAAATTTCTTTCTTTCAATCTGCCTTCAATCTGCCTTATTAAAGTAATTAATAATAATATTAGAGAAGAATTAACGTCTGCAAAGGTGCAGTTTAGACGATCACGATGTCCAAGTAGAAATTCCAAAACTAGTGTATAACAAGATAAAGTAGCGTATAAACAAATTTATCGATGTAGTTTAATAAATAATTCTAGCGGCAAAAATACCGATCCAGAAATTATTTCATCGCTACGCGAAGGCAATACACCAGAAACAAGGTTAATCACAGCCGAAAAACGTTGAAAATAAGAAAATAACGAGCCTGTTCTTGTTCTTCATTTGCAATTGCGTGCAAAGTGTAAAGCGTTAAGTAGATTAGAGATTAATCTTTTTCCGAATAGTACGAATGGTACATGTCTAAAAAAAAGCTGTGGCGAGGAAAATATCCGACTTTATTTTCATTTTCATACCTATGTTAATATTTAAAACTTTGAAATAAACTTGAAAATAAACGCGTGAAAAACATTAACGTGTTTGCAATGAACTATACTTCACCAGCTTGGAAAAATTGATACGTGGACGTTGATTACGTGGTAATTGTATGTTTTTATTCGATAAAATGGCTATCAAAGAATATTCTTTGTTAAAAATAGATAATTGCATGTTCCGAAGATTCAGATTTTTGGAGGTAAAAGTATAATAGTGGCCGCCCTTGAGTACTTGTACGATACACGGGCTATTTATTAATTGGAAACAACCATTATATATATAAGTAGTATAAAACGAGATGGCCTTTAAAAATTTTGAATGACTACACAGACGTACTGATACACGAAGTTGGTTCGAAAGTCAGAACAGCTTTTCGATTATACAATAGACAGTGAAACATCTACCTATATACCGGAGAAATCATGGAGAATAATCAGTTTATTTTATTTTCGATTATTTAAACTTTTCTTTAAGAGTCTAAGGAATAATTAATTTTTTTATGGAATTTGAAAGAAATCGTTAGATACGAACATAAGCTCGAATTCTGTTTGATGGAAAGAATATCTATATCTATTATATAAGCTTCCTTTTCAAAAGGACAGTTTTAACGACCGTTGACTTTAATTAATCTTTTCTACCAGTCATTAACAAATAGCGTAAAAACATACGTAACATACATATATACATAAGTTTCCTTAAAATCTGAAATAATTTATACAATTGGAATAATAAACGCGCGCGTGTACACGATTCAACGCAAATAAGTATGTGCTTCTGCGATTACACATTAGCATGGAACAGATGTTGAAAACACCAAAACCGGCTTCTAGTTTCACTAACTGGATTGTTAAAACGGATAAATTAAAAGCTGTTGCTTATTTTTTCAAGTTAATACAGTTCATAAATACCATTTTGCAATTGTGTCGCATATGATTCGTAAAAAAGATGTTACACGTTAAACGTTGCATGATTAAGATTTAGATTCTTTAACCGTTTGAGTGCCACGGGTCATTATTGTTTCCCAATCGATATTTGCCAAGCGGCGCGATAGCGCTTCTCATATTCCGCGTTCACCAACCGAGCGCGCTGTCAGCTTCGCAGCTCAGAGCGCTGGCACTTTTGGACACAAAATAGAAGAAGCGCGATCGCGCCGCTTGGCACTCAAACGGTTAAAGAATATCTCTTTCATTTTTTTAAATAAACGGTGGTACATATGTAATGGTGATTTTTTGAGCCGATAATTTGATCAGAGCAAATACGTATATTACGATGCTTTGATCGCATCGGCAGAAACATCGATGTTGTTAATAAAATTCATGGTCTAACGATATCAGTATGCTCTTCGGAAACACGTTGCTATCGAATACTTGGTGAGCTACATTGTTAAAATGGGTGTTGAAAAAATGCGATGTTGTAATCGGCATATTACGGCACATTAGTTTCGAAAGACAGCATTGTTTTCTGCAAAGAGCAATTACCGATATCTTTTCGCGTATATATCGTTGAGAATAATACGGGCTTTGTACATTGCGCCTCTGGTTCAGAATTTTTCAATATTTTCCAAATTGCTAACAAGATTTCTGATATTTATTATCTTGTATTCTGCAGCGAAGTATTCGTATCGAATATATTTCATTAAATATTTCGTTTATTTTCGATTCTATAAAATGAAAAATTCGCTTAAAATTCCTAGATTCGAGAGTAAAATATATAAAATATATTCAAAATTATCGTAAGCTGTTTCGCATAGTAGCTTTCTCGTTATATTCTTTGCTCGTTTTTTCTTAGCTTTGTACAACGCTAACAAGCTCGCCTCCTTCTTTATCGCTGTTGCTTCCAACGTATGGTTATTCTCGATTTTCAGTCCGAGTATTTTCAATGTTCCTTTATCCGGTGAAAATTTTCCGGCTTATCAAGTATAATGCACGTGACTGATTATAGTTCTTTTTGTTTTCAATTTAACAAGGAGCACTATGAACATTAAATATACTCTAAGATGGGAAAAACCTTTTTTCACGCCTTCACGTGGCCCATCTCGTTAACACTATCACTCACTGTGTTGCACGAATGTTTCGAAAATTAACAGGTCGCCTTGAAAAGTAATAGTGGAACTAAGGTGAAGGAAAGGCATGTACAAACGCCTATGTCAAGTAATGAAAAATGTTATCAATGTCAATGATTTTTAATATCGTGCCAAAGTGTTCTGTTTTATCTAATACCTCGTATGTTGTGCAGGTACATATACAGGACAGAAGAGCGACAAAAAGAAGGAAACGGAAATTTCGAAGAAATGCAGGAATTGTAATTTATTCTTATCTCTTGTATATCGTGTTGTAGTAAATATATTACAAATGTTAAAAGAAAAAAACAGTGTATTTTATTACGTTTATATTTCCTGTCCTGCTGTAATCCCCCCTCCATTTAGGGATCAAATTTGGAGACACGAATGGAAAGCAATCTGCATATCCTATTCCACATTAAAATGCATAAAAATCGCGTATAGTCATAATCATTGGATAATTTTACAAAATAAACTGCGTAAAAAATACACTATCAGTTATACACGTATGTCTTGCGAAGTTCTACCACAGTAGACGTTGAAACGTGTAATATTCGTCGTAATATACGCTTTTCTTTTAAAGAACTTTAAATGAGCTTTATCTCGATGTGACTTTTTCTCTTCGTCACTTTCAAACTCTACTAGCTCTGATTTTGTCGCATACGTCTCTCAGTCTCGCAATTCGAGAGCCTTGTTCAAACAAATTTTGAAGGCAGCAGCGTTACTGTGTTCGAGACATATTATATACGTAACCATAATAGGTGAGACTTTTTATTGTATTTTTATCGAAAGCTATTAGAAAATCTTGAATTCACACATTCGTTACTGCTATCGAAACATCATTGAGAAACGGTGAAGTGTTGAATAGACGAGTTAAATTAATACATATATTAAGAATTTGATTTTGTTATTATTTCATTACTCGAACGGTGGACATTACGCTGACACTATTCAGACGCACGTATTCAAACGGATTCAACTATCGTAACACTAGATAATGGAAATATTGTCAGTTTTTGAGATTTTCTTTTATCAAGATTAATTTGACTCCTTCCCTATGACAGAGTTGGTTACCAGTATTCTACCATGTTATTATGAAATTAATAAGTTATAAATTAATAATTTGATTATTATCAAATTAATATAGAATGAATTGTAAATAAATATGTAGCGTGCGCGAACGCGTTTATTAATGTAATATTTAATTTGTTTAGTTTATTACCAACTTGATGAAATATCATACGCGAATACCGCCTGCTTTTGCTTCTTCATCCTATATAAATATTCATATGTCAGAATAAATACAATTTCGTTGAATGTCGTATTTGTAACACGGAGCATGTGCTTAGCATTGATTGACTATAATTTACTAAAGGAAGGATTAAATACAATCATCGTAACGTTATTATAAATTTTGTTACTTCGAAACTAATTTCACGAACTGATTATGTTGCAAATTATAAATCATAAATTATTCAATAATCGTTTGACAATGTATAGTTCACTTGTTCACAATTTATGCAATTGAAATCGTGCTCTGTTGAGCCTGATTTGTAAAATTAATCTTCTCAGTTCGTAAACCGTTTAAAGGTTTAAAATAATTCCGAGTTCAGTTTGATAATTCTGAAAAATCTTGCCAGTTCGAAATATTTAAATTTAGTCAGTTGTCGACTTTTGTGTTCATTTCACTTTAACGTTCTGCGACGTACCGAATTTATAATTCTAGGAAAAAATTTATATTGAAATATTTATTTCCTCTAATATGATCTCTGTCTCTTTAGCGGATTATTAGATAACGTAAAATAATTCAGCAAGTACATTCTAATTGTACAACATTTTCGAGCTTAAGAAAAGTCTCTAGATTTAAGTTCACCAAGACTATCGTATAAAATCATTGGTAGAACTTTTTGAATAAATTGGCATAAAAAGAAAATGGGAAAGGATAGGTAATATTGTTTTAAACTTCAATCGTTAAGATCATAATTAAACAATCAAGGATCGAAGTAACTATCATGTACACGAAATTATTTATTTAGTGTCGAAAATTATTATTTTTATACTTTTCACAAAATCTTCTTTATCTAAAATGAATTTAGATAAATAAATGCCTGTAAAAATTGTATATAAATTCCTATTTTGTAGCGATTTAAATAAAATATTGTGTTAAAAATATATAGAAAAAAAGAAAATATATTTGGGGTTCAATTTATAGCAAAATATATTTATAAATTTATTTTTTTAGAAACTAGTGTCGCATTGCATATCGATTCATAAAGGAGACTGAAATGATCAAGTTATTATGGTTTCATTTGTAACATTTTCTCGGAATCAGATTCCAGTCTCCTACATGTATACATATCTTAATAAACGCTTAATGATCAGTTTTAGTAGTTTATTCTGTTACATGTATTTTCAAATAATTTGTGAACAAGAACATCTTACGACGTAAAGCTAATGTTCGTGAAATTTTTTATTTTTTTAAAAATGTTTCATTTTTAGCTTTGTAAAATAAAATTCTTTTGGAATTTTTGAAAAGTAAAATGTGTTTTTCTGTTAAAAGAATAATTATTTGCGAAACTTAATCTCTTACGAATAAAGAAAAAGGAAAAATCATTATTCACTCGACTAATAATTTCAAAATTGAATATTTATGCAATTAAAACATGTTAGAAATCATCCTTTTTCATCTTCCGTTTGATAGCAAACTTTGCAAACATATAACAAAACATATACATATATACAAGGATTGTCGAAATATGGAATTGTATGTGTGTGATTATGAAACGTTCTACCCTATATTTTGTTTATAATTTTATAATAAAATACAATTTTAGCTCTAAATTAACTTAAATTCGTATAAAATTCTAATGTAAATAAAAGTTTTGTTTAATCGTATTAAAATTTTGTTAATTTAAAATTGAAAAAAGGGTTTTTTATTATGCATGAGTATGATTTTTATTAGGATTATGGGTAAAAAGAAATAACTATCTTTATTTTATAATTATCTTTATTCTATCCTTAGAAAGGTATATCTTGTGTATTCTAACTGTTTGCATGGAGAGCGAAAACTAGAGTGATGAAAAAGGGTATGCGATTGCAGCTCGTCCTGGTCTCCTAATTCTTATCTAATGCGTTCCCGAAACCCCTCTTGGACGCATAGTTCAAAGATATATCTATTTCTCCTAAGAGATTGATTTTTGTATATACGTTAAGACGCATCTTATTTTCAACAATTTTAATAGGTATCGACAATTCTACTGAATATAATTCTTATATTGGTCCTAATAAATCATAACGGTCCTGAGAAATGCTGCATTTTCTCAAAAGCGATATGTCCCGACATATATAGATTTATAATTAAGATTTATGACTTTATCGACAGTTTTAAACATTTTTATACCCCTTTTTTCTATAAAAAGGCTTTATTTATAAAATAAATATTAAAATGAAGCAAGTTTCTAGCGATAATCGGAATGATGATTTATCGTTGTCACTTTAAAAACGCCCAAAGTATGCAGTGAAATCTGCTATAACGCGATTAATTCGTATCGTGTTATATGGAAACCGTATTATAAGAAAATCAGAATTAATTGAAATCAGGAAATACGTTCTATGGAAACTGCATTATGAGAAACATAGTAATAAGACAAAAGAGATTACTTTATATCGCGTTATATGGAATCTCAGAAATAAATAAATTCTACATAAATCAGACCTATATAAAAACTGCATTGTTAAAGTATCAAGTTGATTTTACATATCTGAATTTATGTTTATCGAATATAGTACATAGGTGATGTAATAAAATTATAAACTAACAAAGTAAGAAAAATTGTTTCCAAGAAACCAAAACTTAATTCGATACGTATTAGTATCGCATGCTAATTTAAAATAGGATTCTAACATGTTAAAATTAAACGGTTTATTATTATTATATATATATTTATTGTTTTATATAATTTCCTTT
This sequence comes from Eufriesea mexicana, assembly GCF_001483705.2. Taxonomy (NCBI): domain Eukaryota; kingdom Metazoa; phylum Arthropoda; class Insecta; order Hymenoptera; family Apidae; genus Eufriesea; species Eufriesea mexicana. Next base: position 340,342 of record NW_016908637.1, on the reverse strand, counting down.
TGGACGCCTATCAAAGTCCTTATCAGAATCTTTTCCATCTTTTCTCTTACATCAATGTTATTCCATACATCTTCTTTTTTATATTTATTTCCGAAACAAATGTTTTATTCTCAAACACTCTTGTGAAACCGCTTCAGTCTGATCAGAATTCAGACATTTTTTCCACATGGTTCATACATATCGCAATTAAATTGTTTTGTTACTCATCATCACTGTCAAATATTTGCAGTCTAACCCTTTTTTCTCTAATTGGCCGAAAAACACGTTATAAAGAGACCGTGTTATAGGAGAGCTCGCAATTTTCGCTGCGCGTAGTATGAAAATCGCGTTATAGGAGACTCGACTGTAGTCGTATTAACGAAACTGTTATCGAAGATAGCAGTGTATTTTCTCCATGTTGAAACTACTCAAAACATAGATGTAGCTGTTGAGGAAAGTGATATATTATTTATCACTTGTTAAGTAACTTAAGCCATTCATATATATAATTTATTAGTAAAGTAATATAAATAGAAAGAGAAAGATAATAAATCAATTCGTATAAACATACACATGTCCAAAATAAGTTTGTTTTCGAGTTATAGCATACTTCTAAATTCTAAAGTACAATAAATTCTAAGCTAAATGATAATGTACAAGTAACGATAATTAATACAAAATAAATTTCGTATCAACTACTTAACTAGTATAACGAATACGAAAATGAACGATAGAGCTGTTCATGTAAAGTATCTATTTGTTTTTACTCTTGAAAAAACACATACAATGATCTTATTTTAAATATCTTACTTTATCGATCATAGTATACGCATTAATTGTTCTATTCATAAGACGTTAGTATTAACAAATTCGCTTAAACTAATAACCCTCGAATAGTAAACGAAAGCGTGTATATACGCAAAATATTTTTGCAATATAAGATACGCTGCAACTAAAAAGCAAGATTATGTCGGGATACGATTATAGAAACTTTTGTTTCTTATTTTGGTGTCTTAAATTCATCTCACAACATGTTAGCTATACTTTCCACGACAACCCAACATCCTATATTTCGTTATCATTCGCCAATGAAAGTAATTACTAATTTCCAACAAACGCTTCAAAACAAAATTGAGAAAAAAACATTAAACGTGTGTTGGTGAAGAATGGAAGTTACAAAAGTCTAAATTTATGAAAAACACGACGAATGTTAGTATAATAAATTGCTATTGTCTATGCGATTCTTATGGAAAGAATCTTATGGAAATTGAAATAGAAAGAAATACAGAGAGTCTTCGAGTAAAATTATAATTAAGTAATTATACGATAAAGTATGAAGCAATATTCATAATAATAATAAAATAAAATAAAATAAAATTGTGAATATTACGAATTATTTGATAAATAGTTTTATTTAGCAAGTTTGTATACTTGTATAAAATATGACGATAGACGAGTTATTGAAGAAATCTAAAGAACTTCCTTTTTTTTTTTTTGTTCGATTCAAAATCTTTGTTATGAACAGAGACATTGTCGTGTCATACAAGTATACAACCACAAATGCTTCTCCAAAAAGTCGTAATGAAAATATAAAACGCGAATATGCGTTTGCGTAAATGATTTATTAAATTAAGTGTAATGAAATATATATGTATATTCAGTGACATAATGGTTTTAGATAAATTTAGTAGTATATCGTTGTGTCTCATATACGATGCGTGGATTTTCATATTTCGAAGTATTATACATACATATCTACTGATAAATATCTTACATTAGCATTGAATTTACTCATCGGCTAGCGAAACATTAATTCGGGAGTTCTAATTTGCACGATGTAATAATCCTGTAATGATTTACTTATTCTTATACTTATCCTCTCGTTAAATTAGGAATAAGACTTGTCATTCCCTTATCGTTCTATATTTTTCTTACAATTTTTTAATAAAATTTTAATGAAATTTATACAAAATCTCGTGGATATACATATGTAAAAGCGTGTGTATAAAATATAAAAGTGGATATAAAAATAGATTTGTATACAAGATCATGACTGGATAAAATTATGTCTGATAAAGTAGTATTGTGCGTAGAATTATTCTTTATGAATTAACGAATTTACATATATACAGGAAAGTTACTACATTCGGTAGTAATGTTCGGAAATGTTCGAATTTACAAAGTCAATATCGATGAATAAATAGAAAATTTCAACTTCCGAAATTTCCCAAACTCGTTGTCAGTTCATATTGAAAAGTAAATATTTTCCAGTTAAGACGAATATTTTCTAGGTTACCTGCTTGGTTGCGCTGCGAAAAGCTCTATAAATCGAAGTAAAATTTACTTTAACTTGAATTATTTGCCGCAAATATTTGGACACATCTTCTTTTACATCTGTAATTCGAATTTAGAATAATTAGAGCTATGAGAGTCAACGTGTATCTCTATAAATCAAACTTCTATCGTCGCTACATCTACAATTCCAAGTTTAGAAGACATCTAAAAAGCAATCATTCGAAGCTTCGTATCACCGTTTACATTTTAGATTTAAATGTCTCAAATAAAATTCAACGCGAGTCGACGTAACTGTACCTCTACAAAACTTCTCTATATAAAATTTAAAATTTTTAAACTTCTTTTACTCGAAAGTCCTAGCTTCTGCATTGAGATTCGAGTTATCGAAGTTCGAGTATATAATAATATCAATAGTAGAAAATAAAAGGCCACCCACTTGGTGATCGAAGTCGACAATGAGCCGTCATTCGCGCTGACGAAGAATAATTCGATCTAATTTCTTAAGTTCTTAATAAAAAAGCTCGTGGAATCTTTTATTAAGAAAGGATGAAGTTGATAGAACGTTTAGTTTGCTGTTAACCAAAGTGACGATACGATTAGTATTCGTCGCCTAATCTCTATTTAAAGCGGCACGTAAAGCATTAGTTTGCAATTATTCTATAAATTTTAAGCAATTATAAAAGCACAATCCATCGCGCAACTATGATAGAAAATAATAATTATCTTTCTTTCCGCTCGATATATTACATTGTTTACCTTTCATGTAACGTAAATGTTCAAATGTTCAAATGTAGGAAGTATGTTTCCTGCTATAAATGCATCGTTACGACTTTCTACGCACGATATAGAATTTGAAATTTCAATTTCACGCATTTCTTTCTTTCAATGAAGTTATGGTCATTTCAAGTCAATGAAGTTACGTTACATAACTTGTGTATATATGTTATTGTAAAAGTCCGAAGATTGGTAAATCCTAGCGATTAACTGTAACGAGGTAGTAAAAGTTTGTAAACGCTTTCATTGTTTGTAAATGCGATTTACTAACCCAAATTGCACAGCAGTAGCCACGATATAGCGTGGTCGTAAAATTGGACAGGTGTTATAATTGAAGTGAACGTGTTTGGTAGCGGGAACAAACGATTAACAGTAATACGATTGCACTCTCGATTATTTTTCCGGTTTTTTAAAGCTATGAAAATTTCAAGTTACGGTAACGATAAGTGCCGCAACATGAGACAATGCCGATTTTTAGCAGCTTAATCTATCCTCTCCCTATATCCTAACAATTTAACGTTGGTTGTAAAAATTGGTAAGATTATGCGAGCTCCGATTACCGATAAGGCAGCGTGAGTGAGGAGCACGTAGCAATGATAACCGGGGTCTCAAAGCTTGATCCTCCATGAATTAACAAAGGGGGCCCACCTTACGTGAGAGAGGAGAGCGCCGTGTACTGTATCCAGAAGCATTTAATAAAGCCATACCACCAGGAATTAGAGTCAGTATTATTTATTATTGTGGGCAACTTTCACCGTTGTCCATTGTCTTCCGGCGGGAGAAAGCCCTTCGTTGGAGTTGTAGCAAGACATCGGCCAGATCCAAGAACAACAGCCACAGATGGGGATGCTTGGACGCGAAGCTGGGGCATCTGGACCGGAGCTCAGTCGAAGAGGCTACCGACACGTGAAGACTAGGCGACGGGGAGAGGGAACACGCCCTATAAAACAACGAGGGATGCGTTTTTGGGACACTAGCCTACCAGCGTACCGAGGAAATAAAACAGTTACCAAGCAGCAAAGCGCCTTACTATTACATACTTATTAAAGTCTCCTACATTATTTATTATTTACTATTTATTATTTATTATATCGTGGCCGCCACCATGCGCGTGTTGCGTTGAAAAAACGAATTGCAGTTAAGCCTACATAATTATCCTACATAATGAAACGAACATAATCGAAACCAAAACGGACTTTTACCAATTAAAAGGTTTAGTTTCACCGTATAGAATTATAATAGTAATTACAATTACAAATACAAAATGGTTCACCGTACCATTTACCGAAATAGTTTGAGAAAAGTTCGAAACGAACGATGGAATATTTTTCACGCTGTTTTCCAACTTTTACCATCTCGTTATAACGAATGTACTATGATTTATCGATCTTCGGGTTTTTACAATAATTGTATATATTACGTACAATATCGTTACATTGAACTATCAAATTAATGCATACACAAATCTTATTTGAAATCGTCGAATCGAAATTCCAGTTTACCGATCATTTGAATTGTTAATATCTTCCAAGTCCCTCGTATTTTACTATTTTTTCTATTTCGTGTCTTGGTTCTATGACTATTAAACATTTCTTTTATGAGGTAATGATATAATCTTCACGTTGGCATAAAATATTACAAATCAATTTGATTCGAATTAATTTTTTTTCGATTACTTCTTAATTCCATAATTAAAAAGTTTTTGCTTAGAAAACAAAACAATTAACAAATTACACGCATCGATGAGTAATAGGATTTAATCTTATTGGAATTATGGGTTCTAATAGTAAAATAACTACGATATATTTTCTATTTAAGTCTTTTATTTCTCAAGGAAGGTCTTTTAGTGCTTCTCTTGAGAGATTGATCGACTGACCTAAACCCCCAATTCTTATCGAATCTTTATATAAACATTCGTTCTAGGAATTTAGACCTTATAAACTATTTATTCGTCTATTAATTTAATCTTATATCGTAGATTGATTTTTGTCTAAAACTAAACTTATGTTTTCAACAAATCTATTAGATCCTTTAGCTTTTAGAGTAAATTCAGCGATGGTTTAGACTAATACCTGAAACGCGTAATTTAGCGCCATGCATAAAGGAGTATGGTAGAAAATGATTTATTAATTTCTTGTAAATAATCCTTAATAATAATAATAAATAATTATTGTAAAATATTGCTTAAGTTAAGATAAATTTCACAAGTATTACGCCTTGTAATACTTGTATATTTGCCTCGATTTTTCACCACTTTTCCAACATTTCTCGGCAAACTGATAGAGATATTTTTTCTTCTTTGAGTGACCCTTTGAACAATCCTGTTTGAAGTTTTCATTTTCAGCAAGGACCAAAAACGGCTATCCTTCTTTAATAGACTAGGTTGAAAAAAAAATCAATAATTAGCTTTAGCATAATATCGAATTATTCGACTCACTGATAACGTAATTGTTCAATTATATCGGATCAAAATATACACGCGTGAATATAGGCGTGAAGTCCCATTGTTGGCTCTGTTTAATGCAACAGAGCTACGATAATTAGAGGAAAATATATTTTTTACAATTGAATAATACTTATTCGTAGTACGATAACGTTAACGCGTCGTAAACGAAAATATCGGACGATTAAAAAAAGATGCCGGTTCTGAAAAGGGAACGAAAGGAACGCTATAGATGGACATAGCTGAAACGAAAGAAGAATAGACGAGTAAGTCGGGAAAACTTGGCGAAAGCGGTAGAACAATGACTGGTGAAAGAGCACAGACTCGTGAGGGGCTGCTCACTGAATGTTAGTAAAAGGGTCCGGGTTCACGGAAAATCTTGGTCGTTGGAAATAGGAAATACGGTGAAAGTTAAGAAACGTTAAAAGAGTAGAAAAGAAAACGGAAAAGATGTAGAGAAAGTATCGAGACTTGGCCATTAAAGACTAACTCGAGTCTGCTCGATAAATGTACATATCGTATACGCGAAAATTGACTAAAGTCTCGAGAAATAAAAGTTTCTTGTTATTAACATACGATATTTATGATATTTATGTCTCTGCTACTTTTACCGATACAAGCAATTTTTTATGCCGATAATAGCTATATATACTTGCTTATGAAAATATTTGAACGCTTGTGGCTCAAACTTGCGCCGAATGTGAAATATACGCATTGGATTCAGAGTTGGAAAATAATAGTGCATCCAATGCCTATGTCCAGACTAGAGACGAACACGAACCAACACAAACGAAAACAAGATCGAGTACGAATATTTTTGGAGAGCAATGATCGTTAGTGTTTACATTCGAATATGTTGGATTGTTGGAAGGCAACGTTGGCGGATAAAAACGTGTCACTTTCTATCTGGTGTCGGAGTCATAGCCAGTGACACGAGGAAAAATAGTCATTGTCAGTTTCGTTCAAGCAACAGAGCAGTTAGCACGTGTCACGTGAAAACCTTTCCTCGGTAGTTGTTTTATATCGTTACTTCACTCTGTATACGCGAGTACCCGCTGTACTAATCATATTATTAATAAATATATTTTTATTAGAAAGAAATCTCGACAGTCGTATATCTCAGAGCATATGTCATATTTTTCAACTTACAGCGTTCGTTGAAAATGTCGCCAAGTTAAACGGTTGCAAATTTTAGCTCTTTATTTAGCTCTTTATGTCACGATGTTTTTAAAATATTCATCCTCGGTATTAAACTTTTGAAAAATTCTATTCTATTATAAAAATTATCATCTTACTACCATTTAGCTTTTGTTTAAACCTGCTTAATTTTTATTTAATCCTTCAACGAGTAAATGTTTTTCAATAAATGAACTTTTTTCGATAATATTTTTGTTAACGCTTAAAATGTTCAAATTCTCTTTGAAATAATTTAAAAGGTATGAAAGAAAACGGGACAAAGGTGTACGACATTGAAAGCTCAACTTGTCTTCTATAAAAAACCTATATTTTTCCGAGTAATAAGTTAACAGTAAACAAACTTATAACGCAAAGAACAAAAAAGTCCCTATTTCCTGAGTCAGTGTAAAGTTAACACCCCTGTTTTTATGTTATTAGTTATGACTATTATAATAAATTTATATTATGGTGGCATTACTGTTTAGTAATACGATCTGGAGGCATCCCCGTGCTTCGTTTCCATACCATAACATCGCAGAAGGAGATACTATGTGCGTAATTTCGAAATGGTTAAGCAAACGGTTATCGAAGAGCGTGAAATAATAATCAAATTGCATAAAAATCAACAGTCCTTGAGAGAAATTGCGAAAGTTGTGAAAAGAAGTCATGTGGCTGTGAAAAAAGTCATTGACAAATATAATGATCTCGAATTGTTAAGATTAGTAATATTGATCATAAACGGCGACTAAAAAATTCAAGGAGAGCGACGAGAAGCAAATTTGTAGAAAAGTAAAGCAAAATCCTTTTTCGAGTGGAGTAAAAATAGCAGAAGAATTGAGTAATCTTAAGAAAGAATTGGTTAGTGCAAGTACAATCCATAGAACACTAAATAGACCAGTGTTTATTTGGAAGAATTCAGAAGAAGAAGCCAATGATTTCTGAAGTCAATAGGAAAAAACGGTTGCAGTATGCCAAAGACCACCTAGATTATACTGAATCCTTCTGGAATGGCGTTCTCTTCACTGATGAGAGTAAATTTGAAGTTTATAGATATAGAAAATCGCCAAAAGTATAGGGAAGTAAAAATAGTGTCTTGAAGAAAAATATCCATAAGAAAGTGTTCATACAATCAAACATGGAGGAGGATCTGCTGTGAGGGTCTGGGGGTGTATGGCCGCTTCCGGGTTGGAAATCTTGTGTTCATCGAAGATACAATAATAAAGGAGGATTACGTTGAAATATTGCGGGAGAACTTGGAGCGTAACGTTAGGAAATTGAACTTACCGAGAACATGGACATTTCGAAGCGACGACGATCCGAAGTATACATCACGCATAGCAAAAGAACGACTTCTTTATCGTACACCAAAACAATTAAAACATCCTCCGAAATCCACAGACCTCAGTCTCATAGAAAACCTATGGGATTATCTAGATCAGAAAATAAGGAAAAGGGAGATAACGTCGAAAGAAACTCTTAAGAAAGCCATTTTAGAAGAATGGAATCAAATTCCGGCAAGTTATACATTCTCGTTGGTTAAATCTATGAGAAACAGATCGACTGAAGTTATAAAAAACAACGGAGATTCGACAAAGTATTAATTTTACAAAAAAAAAGAAAAAAAAAAGAAAAAGAAAAATCGTTATTGGTACCTATAGATGATAATTTTATATTGACTCAAGAAAAATATACTTTTTTTGTTCTTTGCATTGTAAGTTTAATTACTGTTAATTTATTACTAATAAAAATATGTTTTTATAGAAGACAAATTGAGCTTTCAATATCATACAACTTCTTCCTGTTTTCTTTCATACCTTTTAAGTTATTTTAAAAAGAATTTGGAAATTTTAAATGTTAACCCTTTACACTCGACGATTTTTTGGCTAGAGAAGAGTAGAAATTCAAAGATTCTCTACTAAAAAACTGACGATACTTTTTTGAGCAGTAAATGAAGAATTGTATAATAATAGAATTATAGAATTATTTGACTTCGATACCTGGCACACTGTTACATTACATTAAATTTGATATATTAATATTAGTATCGATCTTCCAAATTTTATGAAATGGTGACTGAAGCTCACCTCTCGAGTGCAAAGGGTTAACTTTATATTGAGGTTCACTGCTATATATCTAATTACACATATCTTATATATTGCGCGCGTGTTTGTGTGTGTGTGTGGACGATTTATATTTTATTATTTTTCCTTCTGTGTTTCTCTGACTTGGCTGTACAAACATGTGCTTACTGTATTAAGCGCAAATTTTTTGGCTGCATATATATATCTGCTGGGTACACTCGTGAAAACTTAGTTTTAAGCCGAAGAAATACTTTTTCAGCAAACCTTATTTAATTTTGAAAAACAATTTAAAATGCCAATTTGAAGCTGCTTTCGCTAAGATCGGTCCCAAAAAGGTATTTTAGAATTCATTAAATTGTTATAAATATACAAAAATTCAGGAACACTGACAAAATCAATGAAATTGGCAACGGTAACCGCTGCACAAGTCTGCGCAAGGCTGCACAAGGCTGCGCAATCTCCGCTGGTTGCTCTGCGCCTGCCTTGTTTTCGTATTATGTACAATGTAACTATTTCTTAAGAACAGTTTCTCTTTCCAAATATATTTATGAGTCGTACACGAGTCTAATTACAAGATGTAATACTCCACCAGGTAGTTTCTTTCGCCGATGTACAGAGTGTCTAAAAGTTATATCTCACGATTATTATTACACGATTCTGCGTCTTCGAATCAGTGAAAATTTGTCAAAAAACGTAGCCACAAACGAACATGAATTTTCGAACATGATATTCAAGGTTAAATTTTTCTTCTTTTCTTTTTATCACATCGTATTCTACTTGTTAGAATACTTGTTTAGTATTGGGGGGTTCGAAAGGAATCATGGACCGCGAATGAATGGTTCTCTCAAAAGATTATCCGCGAATACTTTGACCTATTGACAAATCGGATTGCAAGAGATTTACTTAATACGTGCATTCTATCTTTCTTCTTTCACGTACCTTCGTCAAAAATCGGTCGAAAAGTGTAGTGGTAAGTGTAATGATCGTGACATATAATTTTCATATACAGTACAGTCCTGTACGTTTCATTATCGTATTACTTGCAGCCCTAACCGTCGTGTTATATAACAGAAAATATAAAATGTCTTTTTTCTTCGCTTCGTAGTGACACACGAGCGTAAACATAAAGGTAGCTAAACAATTCTCTGAATATTTATTTTCTATCAATTAATTCCTTCCAATTAACCTACCGTAATCTGTTATAATTTTATTCTGTTGGAATCAACGATGCGATACAGGCTTAACCCTTTGAGCGCTGAGCTGTTGGACGTTAAGCATGCGCTCTGGGACGCTTAACGTGCCCAGTTCTTACGACAGTGCACGCGCTGGGCAGCCTACTTTTTACGACGAAGCACGTTTCCACAATATTATAAACTAATTGTAAACTATTACAAAATTATTATTTTATAAAACTATACAGCGTTCATAGCCCAAATCGAATGGTTGTGTGAGAACCCATATGTATATGGGTTCATAGCGCTTAAAGGGTTAAGTTCTACGAGCCGGGGTTCTGGTCAGTTTGAGAAATTCTTAGGTTAGAGCCGTCGGTTTTACAGGACCTTCCTAGAATCATTCAGTCTAGTCCCGGAACCGAGGCCCAACAGTAAGGTCACATCCGTTTATTAATAAGTTATACATATACGTACATGATCATACCGTTTTATACCTAATTGCTATCACTGCACGCGTGATTCCACTAACATACGTTCTTGAATAAAGAGCATCAAAATTATAAAGTGTTCGAAAGAATTTTTCGATTTGATCAATCAACGACTTTAATACTACACTTTTACAATGGAAATTATTTCTTCGAATCAAAGGTTCTACTTTCCAATTATATACATTTACTTACTAACGGTATTTTTCTATTTTTTGCATCTTTATTGATTATTAGGATTATGGGTAAAAAGAAATAACTATCTGTATTTTATAATTATCTTTATTCTCTCCTAAGGAAGGTATATCTCAAGTATTCTGATTGTTCGTGTAGAGAGCTAAAACTAGAGTGAAGAATAGGGTATGCGATTGCAGTTCGTCCTGGTCCCCTAAATCTTATCTAACGTGTGAAATAAACACTTGACGCGTTCCCGGAACCTCTTCCGCGCATAGTTTACAGAGATATCTATTTCCTAAGAGATTCATTTTTGTATATACGTTAAGACGTATCTTATTTTCAACATCGATAAAAATAAAACGAAATAATCGATATTATTGATTATATGCAATAACACCATAACTGCACCAATGAAGCGCAAAGCGTTACGTCAAATTCATCTTTGTTCCTACGAATATCGTTATTCCGATTTATTTCTCTAGACTACGAAACAGGAAAAGTTTTTCGTAACATAGATGCAAGGAATAGGCTAATTATCTCATTAATTAATCAGAAATGTACCTCGTCGTGTCTTGATATCGCGATGAGATGATGTTGATTGATTTCGGTACAAAAATATAGAAAAATAATTGTGAAATACGCTTTGGATGCCTAGTTTTATCATTTTTCTACAAAAATTTCAACTACATTCAATTAGATTTCAGATTGATTAATGTAAATAACATGACAGTTAATGAGAATCACTGTTGGAGATGGATGATAAAGATTCGCCGTTAGAGTGCAAAGGACTAAGTAATTGTTCGACTGCCTACTAATTTGTCATTCTCATATGCATGTACAATAGCAACGTCTTCCTAAAGTGTGCTTAATCGACAAATGTTGCAGTTTGAAAAATGAAAGAATTTCGGTAATATGGAAAATAAATTTTTCATTTGCAATATCGGTGTATCAGTTTATTTTTGCCATTCGATTAAACATTTGCGAGTTTAATTAATTTGAGAAATATATTAGCGTAGTTATTAGCGTAACTTTATTCACGAAACGAATACTTTAACGGAGAGAAGAAAAACCGAAGAGATTAAGAAAACGTTAATTCTGCATTAATAATCGCATAGAAGATTTTCGAACGCGGGGAATTTGCTTCGCGATGTCTTTAAATGGTAGTAATAGATCAAGAATGTCATTAACTTGGTAGGAACTACTACGTGCGCTTCATTCGTAATAGAATCCCGCGCGAATGTTTCCGCGTGGTGAATCCCAACACCGGCTTCTAGTAAACGACAATGGCGACAGACGTGACGTTTTCAAGCTAGATAACGAGTCGGTAAGTCAGTGAAATTCTACGCCATTATGAGGTTTTCACGAGATCGATATGGTATATTGTCGTCATCATCTGTATCATTACCGAGTTCCAAACGAATATTTCTCGTTATATTCGACGTTTCGTGTTGGAATTAAAACTTGCAGAGCATGAAACGCCTTCTATGTTCACATATACGCATAATTGATTCAAACATTTGAAAAAACCTTTCCGAATGTCTCTAAATATTAAGAATTTTATGTTAATTACGAAATAAGAAAGAAATATAATTTAATTTTAATTATATAATAATTATATGAAAAGGCATAAGGTTATGTACATAGACTTTATTTAGGCCTTATTTATATTAATGATATTTGATAAACGGCCACACTGTTAGGCTACCTAGACACGATGAGAGTCTAGTATGTAGAACGTGTATATACGTAGAAGATTAATCATGTATAATTCTTTCACCTTTATCGTAATTCGTAAGATTCCACGTGTTAACGATAAGTTCAGCCAAGGTAAAAGCCAAGGTACCCTCTATCGAATGCTATTTAGTGCTATGAAAAATCAAAAGTGAGATATGCAGTGAGTCACAGCCAAAACCGTACACTACGTGCGAAAATATGTTTCATTCGAAAATGGAAGTTTGGGAATGATTTCGAGAACAAGTAAAGCAGATATATATTGTAAATATATCTATATTTATTGTGTAAATGAGGCTGTGATATATTTACAATATATATCTGCTTTACTTTTTCTCGAAATCATTCTCAAACTTCTGTTTTCGAATGAAACATATTTTCAGATGTAGCGTGCGATTTTGGTTGTGACTCGCTATATTTATGTATGCAGCTCTAACAAAGTAATCCCGATATAGAAGAAAAACATCGATGTATTATTTCTTTATGCTATTAGCATGATTTTTTATTATATCGCGTGAAATAATTCAAAAACAATTTGTTTATGGTATCTTTTGTATTAAACACGAAGAAGCGAATGTGGTTTAAAAGAAGAGAATCATTCGCGTAGCTCTGACACTTCGATGATTGTTACATGATTGCCACTGTTATTTTTTCTAATACTGTTATTTTTGTTACTTCCATTGTTCCTATTCTTGTTATGCAACTTCAAGAGTAACATATATTTGTCTTTTGATATCGTTTTAATGAGAGAAAGTGTAACTGTCGTCATAAGATGTTAGTGAAATGTTGATATTTCAATACGATCTCTGCAGCTCCGTCAAATTATTTATAGTTTTAATTAATTATAGTATTTTTTTGTATGACATCTATTAATACATTAACAGCTTATTCTTCCACGTAACGTTTACCCACGAATGTTTAGAAATTACACTGTTGGAAAATATTTTTAATTTAAAGCAAAAATCAATCTCGTATAAGAGCAGTGTGGCTTGACTGAACAGTGTGACTGCCGGTGAAGGAAGGTTCTATGATACAATGTACATAGTTTTGTTTGACGCAGTTTGGAATTAGAGACCCGAAAGGTAAAACGCGCGTCGCTCATCCTCTTCGACTCACGATTCGTTCAGTTGCTTATAAGAACTTGGTCAGAAGCGATATATCTTCCTTGATTAATAAAGAACAAACCAAGAATAAATTTTGTTATTCTTTTATAATAAGCAAAACTCAAAATCTCGATATACAGTGCTGGACAAAAGTATTGGCACAGCATGGTTGTTGCGGTACAAGTGCTTGTAACTACTAAACAAATTGATTTGAAAGAAAAACTTTTTGACATATTCATTTATTATCTATTCTAGTTTATTACATAGTAGAAGCAATAATATAAATACATTGATTCACGAAACAATAACAAAAATGTATTTATTGAACATTTTATGGGTGGACAAAAGTATTGGCACACGATGCTAAATGTAGTATATCCGCATTTGTTTGAAAAATTTCCGATCGTCAGTTTAAAATCTAGTCAGGTGACACCCCCATTGTCATTCTTGACAACAATCATCCTAAATTTCAGTCGTTTAGCAACAGGGAAAATAAGAAAATGTAATAATGCGAAGAAAAGCGAAAGAAACGACAAGTGAAGAGAGAGAAATAATACTAAATTTGTATAAAATGCGAAAATTTTATAGCGAAATATCACAAATTGTTAACAAAAGTCGTTTTACTATTAGAAGTATTGTAAAACGATTTATAAATCAAAGTTTGATAGTGCGAATCGAAGTGGTCGTCCTCCCAAGTTATCTGTTAGAGAAAAACGTAAAATTGTAAACCAAGTGAAGAAAAATCCTAAATTAAACTCCTCGGAACTCAGAATGATATTAAATATAGAGTGTCAAAAAGAAGTAAGTTGGAAAACTGTGCGGAGGGTATTAAAAACTGCTGGATATTCTGCGTGTGTTGCGCGAAGGAAACCATACATATGGGGAAAAAATCGAAAGACGAGGGTTGAATTTGCTAAAGAATATATAACGAAGGATTCAACATTTTAGAGTAACATACTGTTTTCAGGTGAAAACAAATTCAACATATTTAAATCCGATAGTAGAATATTAGTTTTGTGAAAGCGAAATATCGAATTGGATCTACGAAATTTAGAATCGAATGTAAAACATGGAGGTGGTGGAGTTACGGTGTGGGGTTGTATGGCAGCATCTGGGGTTGGCGAATTAATTTTTATAGATGATATTATGGACAAATACACATATTTAAATATATTGAAACAAAATTTATTCAATAGTGCGGAAAAATTAAATCTCCCACGGAATTTTTTTATAGATGATATTATGGACAAATACACATATTTAAATATATTAAAACAAAATTTATTCAAAAGCGAGAAAGAATTAAATCTCTCGCGGAATTTCTGTTTCCAACAAGACCGCGATTCAAACCACACCGCTTATATCGTACGCCATTGGATCATTTATAATACCTCTCATTCCCTAAATACACCACCCCAGAGTCCAGGCATGAATCCTATCGAACATGTCTGAAACGAATTGGAAAAAAGGATTCGAAAACATCGTATAACAAGCAAAGCAAACTGGAAGAATCTTCTTTTACAAGAATAGAATAAAATCGAGCAGGATTTTACAAAAAAGTTGGTTGATTCAATACCCAAACGATTAAAGGAAGTTCTTGAAAGGAAAGGAGGGACAACTAAATATTAATATTTAATTTCAAGTCATTTTTAAACGTTTTTATTCGAGTGTGCCAATACTTTTGTCCACCCATAAAATGTTTAATAAATACATTTTTGTTATTATTTCGTGAATCAATGTATTTCTATTATCGCTTCGACTATGTAATAAAACTAGAATAGACAATAAATGAATATGTGAAAAAGTTTTTCCTTCAAATCAATTTCTTTAGTAGTTATAAGCACTTGTACGACAACAACCATGCTGTGCCAATACTTTTGTTCGGCACTGTATGTATCTTATTATCGTATCTGTACGTAGATGGATAATATTAAACCACATGGGCAGTCTGTAGGAGCACATTCGATCTGTATAGGCATATTCGATAAATAGAAAGCTAAATAAAAGGAGAAAAAGTTTCTGATAGGAGTTGAACCATGAAGCTGAACCGTAATCGCATTGTCAGTCAGATTTTAAATCAGATTTAATTTATCGACGTCTTCCTGGCTTCGCTCCTCACTGTACTCTCGAGGATATTAGGCGTAGGATCACCACGAAGCACGATGTTGTTGCAATCATGCAACGGCAGGTACGTTTGAGCTCTTCACGCGATGTTAATAACGATACGGAGCCTGTCAAGTGACGACAGTTGGAGACATCGGTCCTCTTCTTACAGTCTAGCAACTGGGTAAAATCTCGACAAACTGCGGTCTGCGATTAGATATCTCATTAGAGAATCGTTACGAGTCAAAAGGTTCTAGGTTGGTCGATTACGGGATATTTTAAGCAAGGACAAAAAGGAGCGTCTTGATTTCTCGTTCACACAAGATTACATCTTTTCTTCGTTGTCACAGAACAGAGACCTATCAGCTGGCGAGTTGATAGGAATCAATAGTTCGCTATGGAATTCGACGAAGAATCGACGATGAAGATTGGCCTCGTCTCATGGATAAAACGGGAAGGGACC
This sequence comes from Eufriesea mexicana, assembly GCF_001483705.2. Taxonomy (NCBI): domain Eukaryota; kingdom Metazoa; phylum Arthropoda; class Insecta; order Hymenoptera; family Apidae; genus Eufriesea; species Eufriesea mexicana. Next base: position 324,360 of record NW_016908637.1, on the reverse strand, counting down.
AGTTGGTCGTTCGAATGCGAATAGATATGGATGCTTCTCTACGGTTGATGTTAATTACGTCTTCGTACGTTAAGAAACATGCTATCGATACTGGTTTCGCCCTATATTTGGATAATACGAGTCCACAGATATGGAATTCTGCCCTCCCTCCCCCGATATGGTGCGTGCACTCATGGACAACCTTCTGTACTTCGCGAAAGAGGTTTGCTAGATTTGTTGTATTTTCATCAGTGCACGGTTATCTTCTCTTCGGTAAAGTCAGGTACCTGTCTTGATATCTTATTCGAGATGACTCTGTCTTCTAACTATCGAATCTTGAGTATCAAATCCAACATATTAGGACAATTTCTCAAAATACTTATGGACAGGTACACATAAATACTTATGTACTAAATGTAGCTAACGAGCATCAGAAAAGTTTCCAGCTAATCCATGAGATTTTGAGAGAAATTAAAATTTTGTCAATTGTGCTATAAGAGATCCGTAGGAAGTCGAGTATCTACACGTCGCTCATGCAAAGATATAAAAGACCGTTGATATTGTTTGGCGCAAAGCTATTTTTTAGTAGAGGAAGAGAATCTGTGAAGAAATTTTCGAAAATATATGCACGTTGCCTACTTGGTAAGCACTGCTCAGAAGACTCCATGTTTGCGATCTCATGAAAAAATGACAGAAATGGATGTGCGATAAAATTGTTCTCGATAGCATCTGTTGTTCAACGAGGCCGTGAATCTAACTTTGGCAGTACTGGAAGTTCCCTCAAAGAATGACAGCTTTTAATAAGAATATTAGTTTTTAGATATATATAATTTCCTCAAATACTTTAATCGATTATAAATATGAAGAGAAATTTATAATCCTGTATTAACGATAATGCGTAATTCTATGTGTACGCGAAGAATTCGTTTACGCGAAGAATATGGAATTGAGTAGTTACAAGAGAAACGATATCCGTGAAAGGAATCATTATGATTATAAAGAAAAATTTTACTCAACTGATCCAGTGATACGTACATCGATCTCTTTGGATAATTTCGTATTTTTTAACCAAAATAATGATCGTGCATCTATTCGAGAAAATATCAGCAAGATATTTTCTATAGAAAAAGAGAATATAGAATAGTGTTAATTATCGAGTTTCTATTCATGCGCCCGCATGTTTCGTGTACTCGTATAAAATTAATTTCTGGTTCTTGGTAATGGTTTCGTGTAAAGTGTCCAGTTCGTAATGGCTCATAATTAAAAAGAGGTAAACTTCCAAACACTAATTTTTCTCGTCTACAATTTTCGACGAGTATTTTCGTTTACACCATTTTTTGCTTTCTATGCTTCTTTCCAATGAATCTTGCCTTTTTTTCTACGATCTTGCAATTCCTCGTTTTGTCATTTGTTGCAAACCCCGGAATATAGTCGGTTTTTCATTTCAAAATCTCCATTTCAAGGACTTTTATTTATAGCCAAGTTCATGTAATAACTAATATGTACTTCTTAGATGACTCACGCGACTACTTTTTGAATTACATAACCGATGACGATACGCTATTTTGAACAAATAAATGTCTATGTTTTCTATAATATGATCTCAAGAGTGGAGCTATATATTTAGGATCGTATTGGGAGGGATCGACTAGAATAATATATAAATATTGCAAAATACTTAACAAAACAAAATAAAATTTATTAATACAATAACGGATCGATATAATAGAATAGTAACTATGTAATTCTTGTCCCGACTGACCACGATTTTACTCGATCTTTTACTCTTGTGCTCGTTCAACTCGCTTCTAAGACTGACTTCTACGACTCGCTACTGACAACTTTTAGACTGAAACCGCTCGTATCCTTGCACCTCTATTTACTTATCTAAGCGTTTCTGTCCCAAGCAGCGCGATCGCGCTGTTCAGATTTCATGTCGAGAAGATCCAGCACATTTCGAGCGTTTTCGACAGCTGACGATGCGTCACCGACTGTCCAAGTCGAAACGTTGTCGCGCCACTTGGCCATCTATCGCCATAATATAAACGAAGCGCTATCGCGCCGCTTGGGATATCACGACATAAAATAGAAGAGGCGCTATCACGCTGCTTGGGTCTTCTCGTATCCACTTAGAGGCAGTGCGGTCGCGCTATCATATATCATATGTCATATCATATAGCGACTTCAAACACTCAGGATTCATTCCTAGATTTTCGCTCGTTTCTCGTACTTCTACCCTGTCATAAACATCCTTTACACTCTTAACATCTTTTCAGGGCCGCACTCGTTCCAATGCTACATATATTACACCAGTTTGTTGCAATCCTAATATCTCGTTACTCTGAAATATAGCATACTTTGCATTGTTCAAGTCATTCGAAATACTTAACTATTTAGGACCTGACAGAAATCGGAATATTTCTTACGCATCTTATTGATCGAGTACCTGTATTTTGTAACTGAAACACTCGATTGAATCTAAACCAAGTCTCTATCCCCGTTTCAGCGATCACAATTTTAATGGAGAATTCCTCAAGATTCCTGGTCAGTTAGCTATTTTAAAAATAGCTATTTACAGTAGAGTAGAACTCAGTTTAGCGCTTGCAGTCGGGATCGAATCCAGACGCTTGTCTAAGGTGATTTTTACGAGTTCAGTTGAAAAAAAAAGAAGAGATAGACGTGAATATTTGAAACAGTCGATAAAGATAGATGTAGACTTTCATTCCACAGTTTATCTCAGTTTAGACGCTCCAAGTTCATTCCATTGTTTCATTTCTGAAAATTAGCAAGGGTAGCAGTGGACTCTAAAGCGAACAAGACACTTTTATGTACATATCTGAAAGTTAACAAAATCGGTAGCAAGGCAGAACATGAAAATTGTACTAGATTGCATACGAGACGGATATCCGAATAACATTCGAATACGTGGTAACATTTAACCGTTCGAGTGCCAAGCTTCTTCTGTTTCGCTCGGAGTGTCAGCGCTATGGGCTGCGAAGCCTGCAATCGCGACACATTCGGTTTCTGTGGATGCGCCACTTTATGGCTATCGTTCCGTTTTAGGTAAATTAAAATAAAATTGGAGCAATATTACGCTTTGTAGGTGTATATCTTTTTATTCTTATAAACAACGGATGTGACTACTTATGCTCGGAAAGATATCAGAACAACACTGAACCGAAAGAATTACAACTTATCGCATATGAGCAGAAAACAGCGCAATAGCGCTCCTTGGCATTTTTGATCGGGGAATAAAACAAGCACAAAATCCCGTGGTATTCAAACAGTTAAGAAATGTTCAAGTATATCTTTTAAGTAACGTCTAATACCTTCCGAATTAACCAATTTTTCATCTTATTACTCTACTATATGTAGGATCGGATTTTGGTGGATAGTATTGTTAGTAGAATAAAATAAGCTCTTCTGATCGTTCTTAAGCTGACTTTTATAAACTGACTTTAGACTTTGACACAACACTGTCTTTGACTGTGAAAACTCTTAGACTTTGGACATTCTTCGACTGACTGATGGATTGTCTTAGACTGAATTGTTAGACTCTCTTGGACTTCTTACACCCTCTGACTGACACACTAACACTCCCGTGCCCTTGCATCCTTATTTAACCCTTTCGGTACTACTGCCGCCGTAGGGCGGCATCCACGGAACGCTCTGTGGGTCCTACCGTCGCCTATCGGCGGCGTCCACGGAACGTTCTCTGGATACTATCGCCGCACCGCCTAAAATCGGCAGTTATGACAGGTTATGTGGATATGATTACTCTCTATAGTACGCATTACTTTACTGTCCTCTGTTTAAAATTCCGGCTGCTCTAATTGTTCCATTATATGTGTGGGAATGAAATATAAGAACAGCCCTGAAAGAATGTTAAGTGTGTCTGGACTTAGAATGAAAGTGACCATGTGCACGAGGATCGACTGCAAGGATTATTTATGGTAGAGTCGAGTGAAAGTTTAACCCTTTTAGTGCCAGGCGAAAATGAGGTGCCTATGCGAGAATAACCGGCCGAATTTCACAATTTTACTAGGGTTTGGGAAAATGCTCATAAAAACCAAACAAAAAACAATATTTACATGATTCAAAAAGCAGTATATTAAGGACGAAGTAGAGAATAAAACAATGACACTGATTTTTCTATATTCATTGAAAATTATATAAATAACAAGGGTATAAATGATCATAAAGAAAATAAAAATTGAGTTCTCTCTTACAAAACGTATTTGCACATACGAAAAGTCATCTTTTCATCATAACTTTATATAGACCATTTATTACAAAGTATATACTTTGCATTTCCAATATATTCTGTAACAAAATAAATAATACTGCATAACAAAAATAAAGAATAACTCCAAGGTACATGGTAAGCGCCGGACGGATTAGCAGTCTCGGCATCAACCGACACAGAATATAAGGAAAAGTTATACCGAAAAACTATTTTTTTTAATTCTCTCGTAATGAAATTAGACCATTTATAACGTATTATAAATTTATTTCGAGATAGAGTTCTCTGGCAATGCGAATAGTAAAGCGCTATAAGGCGCGGGCCGATATATCAGCCTCCGGCACTAAAAGGGTTAAGGATGCGTGCAGAGTGGTTGAAGTGCCTGGTCCACCGAGGTTGCGTGAGAAAGGAGCATGACTGGAGAAGAAAGTCAGGGTATGGATGAGGAGGATGAACGGTTTAAATAAGGGTGCAAGGGCGCGGGCGAGTCAGTCTTGAATGGTCGCGAAGAGTCTTTGGAAGCTGCTAATAGTGTATCAGTGGGTCAGTCGGAAGTCATAGCCAAGCGTACCCGTGGCAGACCTCTCTAGTTTCGTAGCCGTAATATGAGTATAAACTTATCGTATTGTATTAAGAAGTAACGCAACATTATTTTAGCCCATTCACCCAAACCGATCCTACATATATGTTAATCCGTGAAATGACGTTTCCGGTATTCCGTTCATCCCTTTGTTTAGGACAGACTGTATATCTAAATGTGAACTATCACACCAAGTTACACTATTAGTTTTGTTATTTATTATGTTATACTATTAGTTTTGTTATTTATTTTAATTTTGTGATATTGGAACAAATTATTTATATCAATGCCATTTACTTTAATTAATATACCGTGAAGAAATAAATGTGATTTTAAAACGTTAAGCGTCAAGCCTGTTTTGTTTGCTTTTCCGTCTCATCCGCGAGATAAGATTCTGTCAAAATCGGCTTTCGGTCGAGGATCGGTTTAGGCTGTCGCGCTTTCGCGACTGACGCTGCCGTACAGTGCAACCGCTCCTACGGAAAACTTCCTCGTACCACGAACGTATAACCGCGGCCAACTCCGCCATACCGAAAGGGTTAAACCATTCATTCTCTGTCCTTTTTTCACGCTTTCCTTTCCAATCATGCCTCTTTCCCCGCAACCTCGAAGGACTAGGTACTTCAAACACACACTGCACTGATCAACTAACTTCCACTCGTTTATCGCACTCGGCTCTGTCATACAAATCCATTCCATCTTCTTGCACGCGGTCACCTTTGTTATAAATTCAAACATTCCCGTCACTCTTTCAAGGCCATACTCATTCCAATCTTACAGATATTTTTGTAAAAAATGTAAAATAGCATCTGCTAGTATGAGAACGATATGTACACAACTCTATTTAAGAAAGTGACGGTGATTTGAAAATCTTCTAAATGCCTTTGCTTTCGGAGTAGACATGTACACCAGGCTATGCATAACGCGACATTTAATTTTGCCTCATAATTATAATTTTTCTTTTTAACGCTGAATGCGCTTATGAACTCGATTTCGTTAAAACTGAAAAACTTGGATGAAGCGCCGATAATGTCGCGAAAATTGATCGTAGATTGTAAGTTACGAGAGCTCTAGGTATAAGCGTTGATGCCCTGCTCTACGTCGCGACGCGTCGGCAGTTGCGATCGACAATCGATATCGTTTGTACTTCGAAATGCTTTTGAATTTAAGGCAATGGAAAGTTAAGCGTTAACCGTTTCGCTTCTTTATTCATTTGGTCTAAAACCGAAAATCTCGTACGTGTTTTGTAACTGACACTTTCAGTGTCTTAACGCTGCAGAGAGGCATGTACAGCTGTCCAATTTTTCTGTCATTGCCAAAGCATAAATTGCCCAATAAAGCGCCCAATTGCGTGAAACACCCCGTATATGATATATTATTATACGCGTACATTTTCACAATATCGTTTTAATTAATATCGTTTACGTGTATTACATTCAGGTACGTATTATAATTCTAAGATTAAAAACTGTCGATACTACTCACTCGCTAGTAACGGAGAATTCACGTATTTTTCAGGTGTGAGTTTAATATGACGTTTTACGTAAAAATCTTTCTAAATCTTTAATTTCAAATTTTCAGTCGTTATAGGCGAAATTGTGATCACGCGAATATACTCATTCGAGAAATTTTTCAAATGCATATTTGGAAAAGGCCAAATGGTTGAACTACTAACCACAGACAGGCGAGAGATTAAATTTCAACTGTGTACAACTGAAACATCTTTCAACTTCACGCAGCAAAAAATATTTTGTTTTCTTTTTGGTGCATTTATGGGCATAAATGATAGCTACGAGCGAATGGGGTCGATACGCGAATGGTTATATATCTAAATAATGCTATGACTAAACTACGATTACGACTACACGTGATGCAACATTCTTTGCACCTACACATGTAACTCTTACGACTTTCGACTTTTCCTTTTCTAATCTCGTCTCCATGGTAATTCAATGCTCTTCGACTAACCCACGCATTTGAGTTTTCTCATTTGTCGAAGTTTCTAAATTATGAAACACAGTGAAACGAAACTCGAGCCACGTTCAGTCGTTGCATTTTCTCTTGCCCTAACAGACGCAAGAGAACATTGAAATTCTGAGATCAACACCTGTGGAAATCGATATATTTTAGTCGATAAATAAAATAAATACAGAATCATGGTATACACGGAAACATGGTATTCGGCAAAATGTCTTTTTCGGTTAGAAGAAAAAAGTATAAATACGTGGGTAGTATTCGACGTGGATTTTAGGGGTAACAGTAACAATCCACGTCGGTCGTTACCACGGTCTCTGTTCGTACAGAGCCACGAACAAAACATGGACGGTTAACACTTTTGCGTATTTGTCTTAGGTCTGTTTCGCATTGTTCAAGTCTCAACGAGTTAACTCGTTGTTGCCCGCCTGGCTCAGCAAGCCAGCCTATCATCGAGTACCTTGTATTTAAGAGTGCTCTATTTGTCACTTGCCACGAGTTCTTTTCTTTCATTTACAACTCAAAGGAACACAGAAGCTTCTTATTACAACGCAGATTTACGTTTCTTCCTGAAAAATACGAGTGCCACCGAAGCATAGAATAGGTAACAAATAGTTTGCAATTTTTGTTCAGATTCACGTGATCCACTGTACCGTGTAAATTAACGCGTTAAATATATTTTTGCAAAGCAAAGATACACCTGGTATCAAATCTGCATTCAGTAGACAGATAAAGAATTAATTAGAACTCATAAGAAGCAAGACATTCTAACGCAATCTGATTAATGACTAATAATTATGATCAATGTAAAATCATATTATCAATCATGATTATTGATTAATGATTAATCAAAGATCATCGATTAGCGAATAAACAGGATTAATTAAAATGATTTGATTATGATTCGAGCGATAATTTATTTAAAATTGAACAATAAACAATATAGTAAACTTTTTTTTTTAAGTACAATTATTATATCTGTCCTTTTACATATTTAGATACACGTCGTATAATTGGAGCAATTTATAGGACGCGTGCATATGTACTTCCAAAACATAGACAAAATTATTTATTTACGAATGTATAATTTCCTTTTAATATAATAGAATATCAACGGTATACTTTTCTGTATACTTGGTTTTATTATTATTATTATAATCCGTGATAATTGTTCAAATGATCACAAATTACCGATTAATGATTACAGATTATAACCGATGTTCGAAATTTCTTGATTACTTCATAAGTGATTCCGATTACTTTCGTTAAACAATTACGGTGATCATCGCTATAAGAATATCCTCGTATAGCACGTAAAATCTGAAAGGCTTCCCATTTAGCCCGAGTTTATAAATTTAGGTAATTAAGAATAATTGCGATTTACACGAATAACCCGAATGTCGGGGTAAACGTTTGCCTTATTTCTTTCGCATAAACGCATAAATTTTTAAAATAATGAAAAATACTTGAAATAGATTGGTCGGGTTTGTACCGTTTCTAAGTTTCATTCTAATCGTGAGTTTCGCTTAACACGATTTCGATATAGCACGAAACGCGCGTTATAGAGGGATCGACTATACATTCTTCAGGTACTATGCAACATTCAAACATATACTATTCTACGATCATTGGTATCGAGCAAATTTATCAGTGCCTGATACATACGCAATTCATTGTTAAATTATATGGTTTGCGTTGCTGCAAGTGTTAATATTCGTTTATTCGCTTGCGTACATAGTCCACTTGTCAAGTTTGAAACCGACTACACCGCGTTTACAAACAGTGCTAATCGATATCGTTCAATCGTAGCGAAAATATTGCCTGTCGATGCTGTGACGTAAAAATATCATTCGTATATCCTTGCACGCGCATTCTTTTCTTCTTTGTTACTTTATCGCTTTCTTTTCTATACACCCATTCCTGATACGTATTCAAACACGTTTACTGAAAGCCACTTACTCAAAGCTACCGTATATCGTCGTTCGTATAGTTATTTCAAGTACCTAGTCCAATCATTCTTCTTTCGCAACTCTCATTCTTTAAGCCAAATATCCTTTCTTCGAACTTCTATCATTCGACTAAATACTGTCGCTTCTTCAAATTATATTTTATATCGTTAATAATTATTTGTTTAATTCTTTTACGTTAACACCAAATTGTAAACATTTCAGAGTTGTTTTAGAATTCCTGTATTACTGTTACGATTATGTTTACCACATAACAAATCGGCGTGTGACGAACGTGTAGACTTATACGAAATGTAAACAGTGCACGATATGAGAATGATTGGTGGATAAATATCAATCTCTATTTATTTCACTTCTCGCGCTATTTTAAAATATTATTTCTATCAGAAATCGATATAAAGCAATGAAAATTTGGCAGAATTTCCTTTTGCAGGAAAGGTATAATATTTTAAGCGAGAATATATGAAACGGTACTCGAGTACCTGATTATGGTTATAAGGGTTAAATAGGGTATTAAACGATGAGTATTAAGTGATAATAAAATGTACCGTAATTTATGGCATTACGTACTGCTATTGTTCGTCCAAACACTATATTTACTTGACGCGTAAATACTATCGTTTCTATAAATTATAATTGACATCTGGATATCGTCACTAGATCGTACTTGGCGAATGCGATGACCATTGTATTTTACTTGGGGTACGGGGTCGGCAATATGGTATTTCCTGATGAATAATAATACCACCGAAACGGTATTTCAGGGATTCACAACATCGTTCGATAAATACTTGTTTAAACAAAATATCAAAATACGAGTGTTAGATATCGTTAAAATGTATCGTAATTTATGGTATTACGTGCAAAATGGTGACGTTGTTCTTGATTTATTTGCTGACCCGGAGGGAAGAATGATTCCAACGATCATCCACGATAGATAATGAAATTATTCGCTATATTTCAAACAAATTCATTAACCCAAAAGTTCTGACATTAACAGAAGTTTATTTATATGCGAACCATAACGGAATACTCATAGAGTAACTTTTGTCTTAGCGAAAACTATCTTTCAAGTAAAACCAACGACTAATGTCTTAACGATTTTTTAATTTTAAATTAATGCAGAAAATAATTGCAGAGCGATAGAACATTAAGAATTAAGCATTTTTCATTGAGAAAGTTTTGATTTATTTCGTATCGTTATAAACGTTACACTTTATAGAAGCCATGATCTTATTTATTACGTTAATTCTCGCTCGTCCTATATAAATCATTATACTTTGTATACACACGTATACTTTTATTAGAAATTTATTAGAAATTCTTCTTTTTTTACGTTAAAGAATTTTCTCGAAACATAGCTGCCAAATATTTTCGTTGCTCCTTATATGTCCAACGAAGAGTGTAAATTTTGAAATTTGTGAAAAATGCAACGAAAGTACCCAATATATTATGTATAAAAAATATAGGGATTTTAACAGTACCGGAATATTCGGTAATATTTGTAACGTGGAGGAAAGAAGGAAAATAATTGAAAAAAATAACTATGGTAAATAACGCAATCTGTTCGTCATTTATCTGAATTCAGTATCGTTGCTCGATGTATACGACATTTTTCGTGTGCATGCGAAATAAGGTTAGCGATGGTTATATCGAACGACGTTCCGGACTATCGGGTGTTTCAGATTATCGCACGCCGAATTATCGGAATTCTATTGTACTAAGGAATAGTACGTAGCGATATTTTTTCATTTTTTCTATTTTCTCTATTATTTCCTTCTAACGACTAATTACAATTAATATTTTATAGGCGCATTCATATTGCAAATAAAACAAAGAAATTACTTTATATCGAAAACAATTCTGACAGTAGACAGAATGATATAATTACGTAAGTGATAGAAAATTGTAGGAATAAATAAAGTAAATATTCGATTAAATTTTTGAAAAGAAGAACTCGACTTAACGTTTAACACAAATTGTAAATACTTCACTTTTTTCACATACACGAGAATCGACTTTCACGTTTAAGTCGATTTTCATTCTCCTTTCATCCGTCATAGAAACATACTTTGATATTTTCACAAAAATTGGCGGCCATTCATCAAATTTCTTGTTTCGTATTAATTTTTTCCTTTTTTAAATATCGATTATACATTTGCTATGCTTCTCTTCTTTCTCTTCCTCCCGTCCTTCCTTTCACGCACACAGGTATATATATATACAGAAAACATAATCGAATTCCCCAAGCATAATTCTCAAACAAAGAAGCTCAAATGTCTTGTTTAGTGGAAACATGTTTCTACTTAGTTGCATATACGTTCTCTGACGACACGCGTGATGCTGTCTGGTTGAAAACCCATGAAAATTATTTCTTATGAGTAATTAACAGACTTTTTTCAAAAAGTTACTTCGAATTCTGATATTTCTTGACATTATCGACGAATTTCAACAGCAATAAGACAAAATCGCATCATTTTAAATATATGATCACGGCAGTCCCAGAAATCCAAGAAAATGTATTAGTTTAACAAGGAGAGTGCAAGTCCTTCGCTTCACCGATTTAATTGAAAGTTTGTAGGTTTGTAGATTTCGTTATGCAGTTGAAGAATATATACCATTATACCCGTCGCTATTCAATAGTTTTTGAGATATTTGCGATTAAAGTTTTATTATTTTTGTAACTACAAATTTATTTCCTATGGTTTTCATAATGTGTCGTGGCCTAATGGCGAAACTCGAAAAGTTTCAATTAAATCGGTGAAGCGAAGGACTTGCACTCTCCTTGTAATATGAAAAGTCTATCCAGAATACTCCGTTTGAATCGATAATGGCGAAAAGTTTCATAATACGATCGATCTAAAGAAAATAAAATCTTCGAATATTTGAATAAGATCTGTATTTTTTCTTTTGGAACCTTAGTCTACGCAAAAAGACAGAACTTTAGAACTTTTGTCATTGATAATAATACGATTGACAATACGATGTAACTTTTTGTTACGAAAACGTTATAGCGAATGCATTAAGTTTCGTCGTAAACAAAATTGGATTTTGTGGTACGGGTATTTCCCGCACGTTTCAGCGGTATAGTCTGTGACTAATTGTATGCGTCTGTGATAGCGCTGGCACGCATCGGCAAGCGCGCATAGAATGAGTTATTCCCACTATCTTCCCTGTTGGTTCATGCACTTGCGATTGCGCGGCTACCGTGTGAGCAACGACGACGAAACAATCGCGTGTGTAATTGTTTGATCGTCGACTAGAGATTTTCTATCAACTTCTTTCTCTGCCATTGCTTACTCTCCATTCCTTTTGCGATTAGTATCGCGATTCCTTCTTGGGATTACACATTATGACACATTGGATTACACGAGAAAGCAAATATACTTATATACACGTGCTTTGTCTATTCCTTATATTTCCGTGAAAAATTTACATCTTAAAATTGTCACAATTTCTTTCGCTTCTCATCGTTAGACTATATCGAGTAATAATTTCTTGGAATATCTTCTATTTCAGATATGTACTTCATCGAGTAACAGTGTCGTTAAGAAGAAGATTCGAACGTGACATTTTGAATATAGAATACCATCGAAAGAAAGTGCTTATCTTTAACGTAGTCTTCTTTGTAACCACCTTTGTTGTCACCTTTTTCACCTCTTGAAGCTAATCTTACCCATTTATTACTTTTAGCACGTAATTTTAGATCAATCTTTGCATTTTCCCTTTCCCTTTCCTTTCCGTTCCTTAGCAACATCCTCTTGCCAAAAGTTGAGATAATAAAGAATTGTAGGAAACTAAATCAGGTATAGTAGTTGCGGGATGAGGATTACTTTATTTCTGACTAATATTTCGAACAACACTGTTCGATACATTAGGAAAAGTTCTTTCAACAGTATTTGCAGTTGATCGATTAATAATAGAGCATTCTACTTGTCGGCAGTCTTGATTATTTCTTGAATTTCTGTACTATCTATCAATATGGATCAACACGTTATAATGAACGTTAAGAATGACTTGATGAACGTTAAAAATGATCTTGCGAATCTTAAACTTTTCAAAAATATCCATCTCTATATTCTTCTTGTATTGCGTAACCGTATTACATTTTACAATGTGCATCTATTGCGTGGAGCTCAGAGTTGTATCGTACTCTGAACGATATAGGGGCTAGGGGTACTCTGTCTCCGATACTCTTGAAATCTATACTTTTAATACGGTAATAATCTTATGTTATGTTTCTAACCTTTCATATCTAGTCTACACGAACCTAATAAAGGATGAAATCACTAAACTTAGCAGCTGGTACTCCATTCGCCTAAGTATCAGCCAAATCTCTTAATAACTCAACCGATAGACAGTACGGAGCATGTTCGTAGGCTGAAAAGATTCTATCCTCTAGGATTACAATATAGATTTTGACACTGATTGTAATTAATTTTAATCAAATATATATATATATCTGGTCTCGATGTATCCTGTTCGCACTCTTTGTTATACAATGACAATTCTATTTCGAAGAAAAATCTTTTTCTTTCAATTCCTTTCTTTACTGTCGAACATCGAAGAAACTAGTTCTACGGTATTCGAAATAAAGTGATAACGACTGAAAACACCAGTTGCGCTATTAGCATTACAAATTTCTACGAAATTTCTCTAAAAATGACGGGAAAATAAGATCATTAGGATGAAGTTCGTAACTGAAAAATTCCATCACCCGTTCCGAGATATTTTATTAAACAACGGCACACAAAAACAATAAGCGAAAAAGAGCTTTTCTTGTAGAAAATAAGAACACGTTCGCGACCTCATTGCTGTCTATTTTCCTCTATTTTTCCCGGAATTCCGTAGAAAAGAATCGGCGAGCGTTCAATTAGCGAATTTATTGAAGTCGGGTCACACCTCTCAAGAGATGCTATAACGTTAAGAAGAAATAACCAAGTCCGAATTCAAATATATAGACTTTGTCTTTAACCGTGTTTCATGTAATAAGCACCTGGTTTTACTCGATTCGAGTGCAACTTAAAGCTAGGAATACGCAACTTTAGTTGAGTAAAAGAAATATTTCAGATGTTAATGAGCGGTTTAGCATAAATTTATAAATATTATTTTAGAATATTTACCGTAGATATTAAGAACACGTGATGGATCTACGATGAGGTCGTAGAGAGACAATGCTACTTTGCAGACCAAGATTTGCATGTACCGCGTGTTTCGCAATAACTTCTGACTGGTATGCGACCGTGGAACTTAAGACGTTTGATAACAATTGACAACATCGTAAACTTCACGACAGGTGGCTGATGCAAGTTTGGTGTTAATAATAAATCGAGTACACTTAATATATACATATGCGAAAGTTAATAATACACGTACTCGTGTAAAATGATTATGGCTAGGATGAAAGAAGTTTAAATAATAATGGCTACGGGCTGCGTTATTTTATGTTTAATATTATTCGAAACGATATAAGCTGTTTTGTAAGATGTAAACGGATCGAACAAAATATCGATGGTTGATACTGATTGGTTTCCGTGATCTTCTGACGCCTAAATACGTAGCTTATGAGCTTCGAGTTGTAAAGATAATTTGCAAATTTATTCTAGATTCGAGTTACACGGGCAAACGAATGCATCTATGTATGCGATAAATAATTCGTGTTAGAGAAAGTTTTATTTCAATTTATAGAGATCTTTGCAGCAAAGTAGAAAGGACTGAACAATCTATTCGCTTTATAGGGGGTTTCGAGTGTAAAGAGGTTTAAATTATCGAAATTCGAGTATAGTACAGAAAATGCAAATGCAAGTATTCTTGGTGTGTCAATAATAGAGTCCTCAACGAGTCCGATATGAATTGCTACAATTATATTTTCTTCAAAGTATTAAAACAAGTTTTTCGTTAAATCCCGTGTCCAAAGTTGTTATTAGTAAGCAGTGGTGTAGAAAACTCCATATATTTATGTTATCTCTTTTATATGTGACATAATTTAAAATAGTATAATACAAAATTACATTTAATTAAATAATTTGCAAATTACATATCTCGATGGGTACATGATATAATTGCCTATTTCTTTTTATTCCAAATTCATTTGTACGAAATATTTACATTTAAATTAAAGATTATTATAATAATAGGGAGTTCGTGTATCCAAAATAATACTACCCCTGACAAAAAGTTTTCGACGAAACGGTAATAATACTTATTTTTTCGCTACTTTCTCTTTGGTAATGAACAAGTTTAAATTATCTTTAAATTCTCAAGCGTTCTATTTCTATATTATAGCATTTTATATCTGAAAGAGATAATAGTAATTTTAGATAATTTCTTATTATTCTGTTTCTCTAAAAACTCTTTGCCACAAGTATGGTATAATAAAGTTTAAAAGCCATAAACAATCCAAATTCGTCAGCTTTATGTCTACTCGATAACGTAGCTTTTCCACATTTGCATATAAAAGCGTTGTGAAAAATTCCAAATTATTCTCATCGGACATTCTACGATATCAAAGTCATCGTGAAAATCGTGAAAATATCGAAGCATCGATTTTTAAATCGTAATCAGATTCATGATTTCACTAACACAGCGACACTTACTTTGGCCTGTTGATGGTTTGCGATCGAATTTATAGTACGTTAAATGTAATGTTCATCGATATTAATTCGAATCAAAATGGGAAAGATTCGTTGCATTACATGATAATAATTTTGCTATAAATCAGAAAAATGTAGATGCAAAAAAATAAATAGTAATAAGAATTTCCTAAATAACAGCTATTTCTTATATATCGAAAAACTGTGTCAGTGTGCGTGATTATAATTAATCGTGTCGTTTTGTTTTCAGAAATACGTAGATTGTATCGTCCTGGAAACCGAAAGTATTGCTGACGCAGAAGATTCCTCTTACGATAGCGATTACGAAGCAGAAGATCCAGTTGGATCTACGAATATTCATTCACAAGTGGAATTGCAGGTATTTATTCAAATATTTGTCAACTTATGAATTTATATTATACTCATAAGAAAGGTGATCCAACCTGTAGATTCATATTTTTCTCAAATTTTTCTCAGTTCACGATTATTTTTAATAAAATAAATTAAATTTGAGAAATTAAAGACCGACGCTTTCGCGTTTTCGTGTCCCTTTTCTATTTTTATTTTGTTCGTGATAACGTTGCAAAACAATTTCTCTATATTCCGCAATTTTCAACCAAGCAAACTATTTCGTTACCTTACATCTAGATATTTATTGCTAAAAACTTTTTGTAATTTTGTTCATGCTCGTGTTGCATGACGTGATTTCTCTAAATCGTGTCATTTTTAAATAAGCAAACAATTTTGTTATTTTGCATATAAATATACTTATCAAAACATCCAAAGAGAAACGAGAAGAAATTATTGTAGGATGGCGGAACTGGTCTTGAGACACCGAAAATTCACGAAAGAACAAGAACGCGATAACGCAAACTCAAAACTCGTAAACTGATTTAACTTAGGGAAAGTTTTAAAGAACACCAAGATAACGAAAACGCACAAAGACGCACTCTTTTAAAACTCTCTTTCCAACACTAAACAACTCACGCTTGTACTGGTCACAACCAATTTCTAAGGACTGTTTTGCTTGTCAAGGTCCGCGCTTTTATGCTTTTTGTTATATACAATAACTTTTCCATTTGCTTCTAGAAGATATCGATCGGTTTACAATTTGTTTTTGTTGGCAATAGCCGATTAGCGATTTCTTCTGGTATCCTACATTATTTTATAGAAATATTTATCATTTTAGATCTTGTATTATAATATATATTTTACAAAAGAATAATTTTCCTTTATTATCTTTTGCTTATCTTCGATATCTTATTTCGTTTGCATTCTACATCGTATCAAAAGTTTCACCTATAACGCAAGAACAAGAACAGTCTTGTGCAAAACTATTTATGCCGATCCCTTTTTTCGTAAGAAAGCATTGTGTTTTGCAGAATTTCTTCTGTCTTCTACGTATTGAATTTCGTAACAAGCATGAGATGAAATTTCACTATTTTGTTAGGCAAATGCAAGTTATAATGTACAGATAAAGTTAGTCTAACAAAATCTTATAACTTCTTAACGAATACTTCGCAAAAGCAAATTACGAAAATAACAAGTATTACAATACCTAGCTTGTAAACTGAAACTTTCTACGAAGTATCGTTTTGAGATGAACACTGTCCCAGTTTAGGAATAAAAATAGTTTTAGCTTGTGTATTACATATATGAATATGTTAGCAAATCGACGAGTCACTAAGTTTTAAGTCTTCGATATGTTTTGCATTTAAATAACCATTTACAATAGATATAAAAAGTATTTCTATGTATTCATATATTTTGAATAAAAAATCTGTTCATCCAGTTTCATATTTTATTTCTGGAAAATAATCATTGATCAAAGTATCTGAATATTTAATGTACTTGGATGTAATTAATTAACATATTAGCGAGAAAATTAATACAATTGCGTGTAAATATTTATGCTTCGCTGACACTTAAAATCCGAGGATCCTATCAGTATTTCATACTTGCATGCATATATACGTATATATACATGTTTTGTATAATTATTTTAAAGAGCTGTGACATTTACGTTAGACTCATATATTACCGAGTAATATAAAAATACTTGGATATTCATCGCGTTTAAAATGTATCCAATTAAAAAACATCTTTACATATTCATTTCTAAAGTCTATTCAAATTTCGATGAAAATTTTCTTTTATTGAAAAAACTCTATTAAATTTTCACTGTCATAAGTTCTTTTATAAATTGCAAAATACATTCGAT
Organism: Eufriesea mexicana; assembly: GCF_001483705.2. Lineage (NCBI taxonomy): Eukaryota > Metazoa > Arthropoda > Insecta > Hymenoptera > Apidae > Eufriesea > Eufriesea mexicana. The sequence goes on along the minus strand of NW_016908637.1, from coordinate 306,803 downwards.
AAAAATCTGTGGCTGAGTTTAAACATTTTAACGTGGAAGTAAATAATTGTTTATCACGAATGATATTTAAAAAAATATATATATATATTCGGTAACGAAAATTTGCTTCATAAATACTTCGTTATATTAAAAGTATAGCAAAAACTTCATTAAAATTATACTTTTCGGGTTGCTAATATTGCACGCTCTTGATATAACGTAAAATATTTTAGGAACACTGTTCACGAGTATAATGAATGGAATTTGTCACAAAGTGTAAACAAATTAATTTTATTTTTATTCTTTACATTCTATTTTATAAAGAGTAATAAACATTTCGAACCATGTTACACGAGAAATATAGATAAATAATATCAGAAAATATGTTTTACACCGAGAAACAAAATAATTAGTATTTTAATATACATATATGTATATGCACATGTATTGACAAAGTTTCAGCATTAAAGTCTAGAATACCCTGTACATTCTATTACTTATTTTACATAACTGTGGCTACTATATATAAGCATATACATTTTTTAAAAATAGTTTCTAACAATTAATTTCAGGGAAATTAAAAATCAGCATTACTTCATTGAATAAAAGAACCTATATTTTGTTAATATAAATTTGTGTTAATCTGGAATAACATTGTTAGAAGTATACTATATGTATTACTATAAGTGATTAATACTTTCGATAATGTAATTTTATCGAGTGGTTAATTAATTAGTATGGAATAACGGATTTGTATCTAATTACAGGTATCTTCTTCGAGTCATTCAGATGTGTCCAGGACCGCCTCAGATACATTGGCTGCTGAATTTGCAGAATATGTCACAGTACAAGGAAGTCCGCCTGCTCAAAGTCCAGGTAAAAAATTGATTTTTCCCGAAATAAAATTATTTCAATGTTTATATTTCGATGAATTGCCAACAATAATGATTCGATAAATTTAGCTACACTGTTACAACGTATTTGTGTTTTTAACAATGATACTGCGTCTAAAATATTATTATTAATTCAGATACCGTTGTATATTTAAAATTTATCTCGAGAAACTTTGTACTCGCCTATGTGGAGATGAATTATTATAGGTTTGCGTTGTGTATGCTAATCTATTCTAGACTCGAATCGAAGCTTTCCCTTGAAAAAATACGATACATCACTTCTCCTCGAACCTTTCTTTACATACAATTTCAAAATCATGCACTTTAAAATCATCTTTAAACTTTTATCATGACATCGTGCACATACCTATCACAAATTTCTCTAACATTTTAGGAATTCCTCCCCTCCTGGCACTGATGCTTCGTGTGTTCCAACCGAAGATCCTAAGCTTCTTTATGTGACAGGCCATCATAGATATTTCAGTCTATTCGAGGTCGGGTTTCTTACTACTCTCCTCGGTGAGTTGTCCTCAATCACCTGCTTCTTTTATTTATTATCCATTTTAAAGCACAGCTTTTCCAACTCGTTGAAATTAAATCTTCTCCTGCTAACTATCTATCTTTAAACCAGTCTATTAATCCCTTTTCGTCACTTATGTTAATGCTTTTCTCCATATTACTTTTCAAGGTTTTCATTATATTTTCGTGTTTTTGCGTTACGTTGATATTTCTTTATGATTATGTTACATATTCCACATATCTTTAGATTAGATGGATCTTTACTTAATTTCAACTTTCAAGCCTTTTTCCTCCATTTAGATATACCTAATACCGCTTGATAAATATCTTTTTCTCTACGTTTTCCGCTGCTGTTACTAATATATAGTATGTCAATAACATTACCTTAATAATTTTGTCTCCGCATAGGCACGTTTCTAGCAAAATTTTACTTTCTTTGCATAATTATCTACAGTACAGATATTCTATTGTATTACTAGATAATAGTGTCTACCGAGTCTCGGAATATGTTACATTGAGTTAGCGTTACAGTTACATCGATAATCTAATTTATCGACATTTCGTAGATAATGCTGAACGTCATAGTTATTTCTGTGCAATATCGTCGTTCGTAGTTGAAATTATCTAAATTAAAATTTCATTAAAATATGAAATCGTCTGTTGAATTTAATGAAAATTTAATTCAATAATCAAGTTAAAATAATCGCGAAGAAAAGATGGATAGAACCTCGGTATTAAATTACCAGATTAATGCAATTTTTATGGGGTAGTTTTTAGAGAAATATTTTACGGCTAATTTTTGTTCAGTATGTCAATAACCTAAGTAGTCAAAAATATCGAACGATCGGAAATTGTCCGAAAAATACGCATACGTATGGTTGTTGCACGAGATTATACGTTTTTCGAAAAATGTTTATGCGCACATTTGTTCGAGGGGTAGATGATTTACAAATTGTAACTTCAACTTATCTCGAAGTTACTTTGTATTCTATATACGATCAATTAGTGCAAAAATTTTTGGAACGTTTTAGCATTGTTAAATTAGAGAGGGAGCCGGGTTAAAATTAAAACGTGGTTAAAATAAAACTCGCCGTATCGCAACAGAGGTTATAGGCTTTATTTCATAGACACTTGAAGGAGTTCGTTCTACAGGTTACGTTTCTTCTCGACAACTCACTCAAGATTTTTAGATTTTCTTCCACGTTGGGAAACACTCTCCTACTGCATCCAGACCCTTTCAGGCCATGTCATAAATTCCTTATGTCTATTTCAACAAGCATACTATACATCGCGATTCGATGTTTCAATTTTGCGGGGTTGGAAGTGCCGGAACCTGAATGTGAAATTTTTCACCAGATCGGGGTAAATGGAGTAAATATTCGAAATATTTTAATCTGACTAGTATTCACGCGTTCTAATTCCACCATACCAACAGCCATCCTTATTGTACGCCTTTAATTCTCAAAAAGGGCCGACAATCTTTAAAATCCTCCCTACAAAATGATCTTCGAGCGTTGTGTTCCACAGCGAAGAAGTAGAATAATCTGATTATATCATAAGACCAGAATCATAATTGTGCAATAATTATGTAAAATAATGTAACCCAAGGAAAGTTCGTATATTAAGAATTAACGAGATCGTCGCAGAATTGAATGGCATGTGTTAGAAAAATCTACGTATATCAAAGCCACCTATCGCGAAAGGCTACGATATTATCGATCGTCTTCAGATCGCTTGTCAGCCAGAAGTGATTATGAAATCTCCAGGACCTAATCGTAGATCCATCACGCTAGCTATCTACGCTATCACGCAATATCTTCGCTAACTATTCGGAAAGAATATTTATAAATTTTTGGAAAACCGTTCACAAGAACTGGACCGAAAATTAACATTTGAAATATTTGTTTTACTCCACTAAAGTTGTATATTCCTGGCTTTAAGCTGCGCTCGAATCGAATAAAACCTTGCGCTTTTTATACGAAACACGGTTAAAGACAAAGGTTACTTTATTTACTCGAATTCGAACTCGGTTATTTCATCTTAACGTTATAGCAACTCGCAAAGATGTGACCCGACTTTAATAAACTCGCTAATTGAACGCTCGGTGATTCTTTTCTACGGAGTTCCGGGAAAAATAGAGAAGAATAGACAGCAATGAGATCGCGAACGTGTTTATCGTTTACTGTTTTTGTCTGCTGTTGTTTAATAAAATATCTTCGAACGGAGCTGTTCAGCGAGGATCTCTTGTTACTTGATGGGCGATGGAATTTTTCAGTTACGAGCTACATCCTAACGGTCTTATTTTCTCGTCATTTTATGCCTTCGTAGAAACTTCTAATTCTAATAGCGCAACTAGTGTTTTCAGTCGTTATCATCTTATTTCGAATACCGTTGAATTAGTTTCCTCGGTATTGGACAGAATAGAAACAAGTTAAAAGAAACAGATGTTTGGTTGCAGCATGATTTATCGAAGATCGATAGTGCAGAAGTCTAATTTTACATAAATGGTTGTATTCCTGATTGATCATTGCGTAACATGTACCTCCTAACTACATGATAAACATAGGCCACGCGAATTTTCGTTACTGGTTACTGTTAGTGGTGGATGATATTTAATAACAACAAGAACAATTCATTATTTAATTAGAAAGATTATAAAACACAAATATAACGTTTAAATATAATTAATTTCTCACAATTACTCTATCACAGGACTTCTCACTATTATAACTCAATTGCAACTAGCGTATCCGAAATCACTCACTTTTTTTCTTTTTTCTTCATACATTACATTGACATACATCATTCACACACACCTCAATCATTACACGCGTATTCATTTATCATAATAACCTGAATTCATTAGATATTGGAATCCCATGCATACTTGTTCCACTCATCCCAACACATATATACTTAAAAATCTATGTAATCACTACCACAGTTACAAGTATCGCATCTTCGAAATAGAATTACCATTGCGTAACAAAGAGGATGAACAGAATGCATCGTGAGTAAATGTAAAAGATTAAAAACATAATATTTAACATAAACATTAACGTGCCTTTAATGAAAGCTTACTGTCGTATTAGGAGTGTAGATTTTAAGGGTATCGAAGATGGATTCGTCCCGAGTATATATTCCCGAGTACCGGACAGACGTGTTCAAATCGAATTGATTTCGTTTCCAAGTTGAATGATTATAGAATCTATTCCAGGTTCTTCTGCCGTTGAGGTCTTTCGTTTACTTCGAATAGAAGCTGAGCTTGCATGACACGTGCATACCGCGTTTCCTGAAATTTTTTTTACGACGCTCGTTGTGTGACGATTCGAATTACACGTCTAACGTGACAAGCTTAAACGCCTTTCATCGATTCTCGCTCCATTTTTACGATTCCGACTCGTAACTAATGGCCATGTAGAAGATTTCATTCGTTGCAGTCGTTAGTAAGTCCGACGAAGGCCGTCAGATTTGCTTTAATCGCGCTACGTTTTCTAAACAGCTTGTCGCCGGTATACGTGTTGCCGTCGTATGAAATTATTACGGTTATCGGTGATTGATGAGGGAATTAAGGGGCCGTATACGATGGCGAATTTGACGAGTATGACAACTTACAATTTATAGCGATTGTCTCGGTGATGGCTGGTTCTACGACGATATTTACTGTCTCGCTTTACGATAGGCGTTGCGAAGACAAAATCAGTGCGGTTAATGCTAATCCGATCGAGAAGCCCTGCTCGTTGAAGTTTTCATTGTCCTTCTTTCGTGCACGGTAATCCGAGTGGGCTGGATATTACCGATTATGCTGCGCTACGGAATCCAACGCTGCCAGTTATTAATATGGCGAACAATGGTTGATGTTTGCGTAACTGTTTACAATGGAATTCCGAATTTACGAAGTAATTTTTCATTTTTGGAAAATTGACAAACCGAAATATGTGCAACGGAATATGTACCATTCGGCGTGTCTTTAGAGATTTTTAGAAATAACATCTTCGCGTTGCCATGGATTTCATTCGATCGCTAAATTTAAATCTTATCTTTCGTATTATTTTTCTTACCTTAGTAAATATTTTATTACTCGTAAATTAAATTTAATTAAATTAAATTAAATTAAATTCAAAATGAAATTATAAATGACGAGGCGTAGAGATTACTAGTAGTAGAAGTACACGGCGGTTCACAGCCATCGAGATGTAGACGTATATTTATACTTCTTATTAACAACGACAATGAGTAAGATGCTTGAGAAACTCCCACAATTTAACCCTTATGGGGACAGAGTCAGTACGTTGTACTTAGCTTTGCGTCATTTATTAACTCGATTATTAACTGTACCGGTAAGTAAGAATATCGTGAATGAAAAATGATTTTCTGTCATCGCGATTATCGACGATGAGTAATCTATTTTTATATTAGTTATATACTCGCAGTTCGCGAAGAGTTAATAAGCAATTTACAGTAATATTATCTTTCGATCGATGGACAATTTGGATTTAGATGAAGATAATCAGCGGGAAATGTGATATTGGAATTAAAGAGTAACAGGTAATTTAAAATCGATTCGATAATTTTACCGAATCAATGATAATCGAAGACAATGTTCGCGCGTTTCTGTATTTGACGAGCAAATGAAGGAATTAGACGTATAGTGAACTCGGAAGATATAGCACGCTCGTAAAATCAATCGAGCTTAAAGTACGAGCGTTTCGATTTTCGAAATAGTAATGTGAAACGTTTAATTACTTTTCCTTTATTTTTAATGTATTGCAAGCAGTGGTTTATGGAAAATGCAACTTCTCTTAAATATTCGATATATTATATAGAACTTAGTAGCAGTGAATCGATTTATTGTTCGATATGTGATACCTACAGGTAGACCTGTAGGTACCTGCAGACGGCTCTGAGCGTCGATGACTGGAGCCAAGCAGGTCACCTTAAAGCACGGTAGAGCGCAGAGGTCCACCGAAGAGCAGTGTATAGTAGAAAAGTATGCAACTTCTCTTAAATATTCGATATATTATATAGAACTTAGTAGCAGTGAATCGATTTATTGTTCGATATGTGATACCTACAGGTAGAACCTGCAGACGGCTCTGAGCGTCGATGATTAACTATGCGTGTCAAATATATAAATTTTGATGATGCATGCAAATTAAATTTACAGTTTATCCCATAAATTTTAGTACTTTTACTATGTTACGACTTATTCCATATATAATGAAATTAACGGACAATTTGTACATTTATTTTATTATATTCTATATAATTAATTTATTATATTTACTATTAAATCCTCATCGTTTTAACTTAATAATCATCGTTTTGCTTAAAAAACAAATCACATCGTCTGAATCTAATTATAATCGTAGTCCCATTGGGCAAGTATACTATCGCATCTAGTGGTTAAATTTAGTAACTAACTTAATTCTAGGATGGTAATATTACCATATCATTCGTTAAAAGTGGAAAATTGTATATAGGTAACCTATCTAGGAAAAATAGTGCACGCGTACTGTTTTTCTGGCTAAGTATACGAAAGGAAGAGCCGATGCAGTCATAAATCAACTGATCAATTGATGCTGGAAACACGAGCTTAAGTTTTTACGAACTGAACTGAAATGCTTACTGGATATCAAACGTCTGCTGTATAATACCACAGAAAATGTCTTAACTCAAAATGGTTTTCTTAGAAAGGTATCTCTGCAATTGTCGCGATACGAGATTGGATATAACGTCTCACGCCTGGTCCATTTCAACGGGAATAAAGTGAATATTTCACGTATCACGTATTTTCACTCCCGAGATCGAAATTCGCGAGATTGCTATTTGATATTCCGTTTGAAAATCGAACATCGATTCGTCTTGTTAGCATTCGCAATTGCACGATTTTCTTTCAAGACACAAGATTTATCTTCCTTCATTTTTCTGGTAAATATGTAACTCGTATATTTTGCAACCCAGTTAACGAGAAAAGAAACATTTTTTAATATTCTGACTTGCGGCTTTACACTCGAATCTCTTTACAGACAGAGATTTAACTTCACTCGCAACTGTAAAGTAAAGTGGGAAATAAATGAATTACGAATACGTAAAAATGTTACGACAAAGGATTTTACGCGTAAATAGCGATATATGCAACAAAGCATTCGTACAGCAAAGTATACGAATAGGATAGTTAAACACCGGACACATAAAATCCTTTAATCAAGCTCAAAGGTGTAATTCGTATAGCAAAAGCCTACGCAGTTATGTCTACACACGCTTTTCACGAAGTAGCAGCAGTTTTATCTAACATCTACGTATACTCGAAGAAAATGTATTACTCGAATAGGCTGAACTTTTTAGTATAGAAAAAATAAACTTTTCATAGCGAAGTAAATCATGGTAAAGTGGTCTCGCGTACCGTTTGCTTCCCGTTAAGTCGATATCGAGTAACTCTTACAAATATTATCGATTTAATCGAACTACTTTACGGTAAACGATCTTTGTGCCTAAATCGCCGTATCTCGGATCATTTCGAAGTTGTTCTCGATCGACCCTTATAAGAGACTTTCCGTGTAGCAGCTCATGAGTGAGACTACGCAGTACAAACAACGAACGACTGTTTAAAACTGCTCGAAGAGTGGAAAATATACGAAGGCTTGCAAGGAACAGACTCTTTGATATTCCATTTGTTCGTTTGTCGAAAATCATGAATCTTTAAAAAGAAAAGAGGAAACGTCCGTTAAAACGCCACGACGGGCATTCCCTCGATTGGTAACGAATCTTTCGCAAGGGCGTTTTCTCCTATCTTTAATGAGAATGAAATTCTTTTAATTTAAAATCTGCTGATCTTTAATCGAATTTTTCCCAAGGAAGAGGGTTATTTTCCGTAGAAACATCGCCGACAGTGGTCACTTGTTCCACTGTTGTTGAACTATTTGGAATTTGGATAACCGCGTCGGAGTCACCCTTCGGCTTTATAACTCTAATTGTAAGATGTGGTCTGACTGTGACTAGCGTATACAGTCTCGACACAGCAAACCTGATATTTACCAAATCCTAAATATCGCCAGTTAATTTCGCTGCGATTAAATTTAGCAATAATTTATCACGTATGTCATTCAGGTACCTGGAATGTGGAACTCAGTGGAAGACTGTGATCTTCTTTTCGCTTTCGTTTCATGACGGGTGTATTTTCGTTCCATAATCGGAACAATGATTTAAGGAACAAAAGTGCAGGTGTGAGATATAGAATTCCCTCGCAAGGGAAAAATCATCGCGTAAATTCTTCGATATCGTGGCAGAGAAATTAAGCGCAAAGCACGATAAAGTAAAAATTCAATTAATATAATGTTCGTTAACCCTTTTAGTACCGGAGGCCGATATATCAGCCTTTGCTGCACTGGTGAAAAGTGCCAGAGCCGATATATCGGCCTGCACCTTGTAGCGCTTTTCTATTCGCATTGCGGGAGAACTTTATCTCAAATGAAATTTATAATACGTTATAAATGGTCTAATTTCATTACGAGAGAATTAAAAAAAATAGTTTTTCGGTTTAACTATAACAATTACTTGTTTCGGAAGAGATAATCCGTCCGGCGCTTACCATGTACCTTGAAGTTATTCTTTATTTTCCTTATGCAATATTATTTATTTTGTTACAAAATATATTGGAAATGCGAAGTATATACTTTGTAATAAATGGTCTATATAAAGTTATGATGAAAAGATGACTTCGTATGTGCAAATACGTTTTGTAAGAGGGAACTCAATTTTTATTTTCTTTATGATCATTTATACCTTTGTTATTTATATAATTTCCAATGAATATAGAAAAATCAGTGTCATTGTTTTATTCTCTACTTCGTCCTTAATACACTGCTTTTTGAATTATGTAAATATTGTTTTTTGTTTGGTTTTTACGAGCCTTTTTCCAAACCCTAGTAATATCGTGAAATTCGGCCGGTTATCTTCACATAGGCACCTCTTTTTCGCCCGGCACTAAAAGGGTTAAACTCGATTTTCTCTGGTTAGAGAGGGAAAGAAAGAGAGAGAAACAGCTCCAAAGATAAACTGAAAGCGTAATAAAATCGTGTTAAACGACACATTTGTAGTGCATTTGTAGTCGCAAGAACAATACGAAATATTCTATATATGACTACGCGATAATGAAGGAGAGAGAAGGTAAGAGGGAGAGGGAGAGGAGAGAGAGAAAGCGTATGGAATGATCTACATATGATCTACATAATTCATAGAAATTAGTATTTAACCCTCTATCGACAACGCGTATCTACTTCTGTCTGAATTTGTACGAAGAGCATTAATAGAACGCGCAATGGTAGTGACGGTAGCGCAAGAGAACAATGCGGGAGATGAAACGATTAACAGATACACGCAACGAGCGTACCATTGCGCAGAAAAAGGTGACAGTGAGCTAACTCGAAGGGAAAACGAAGCGAACACGATTCACCTGTAGCAACGCGGGCGTCCAGTTCATATTAGGATGAGATATGGCTAGGTGAATGGCTGTAGATAATAGCCAGCAACGGTAGAACAAGCGCAAGAAAGCTGCGAGCCAGCGTGAAACCGCGTTACACGCTGGTAACTCTGCTTCCTAATGGTTCCCATTGGGATCGTCTCATCGTGAATCCAAGGGCTTGCCTGAAAATTTGCCGCGAAACGGTTGAACGCGTTACTTTCCATAAGAAACGGTCTACTTTCCTGATGGATTCTTTAAGCGGCAAAGCAGAAGTTTTTCCGAGCCTATCGTACATCATACACGCGTGATTTGTCGACCCTTTGTAGTGATTTATTGTCCCCCGCTGCTTGCTGGTAATACGTGAAAGCTTTAAAATGACGCAAATGGCATACACACGCTGCGCAGCTCAATCGTCTCTTGGTCGATGTTCCTAATGGTCCAAGACATCGAAGGAAAAACCACGAAAACGCGACTTTGATTACCTGCTTTTTAGTTTCTCGCTGTCAGCTGTGCGTAGCTTTTCAAAAGTTAACGCGTTCCATCCCATTTTGTAGTAAGGGCGATAAAGACAAATGTCACCTGTCAGGTACCTGAGAGTATAAGAAGTTCATTCAGTGGTACCAACCGTAATATTACGAAATACTTCGCACTGTTTTCTTCTTTCCCCCTTCAACATACATTATATAAATAGATACATTATATTCACTTATAGAATATACATATTTATAACTGATTAATATTAAATATTACGAAGTTTCGCTGGTTTCTGAATAAGTAAAATCGAGCATCTATAATAAATTAAGTAAATCAATTAAGGAAAATACTATCTTCGTTTCGTAACATCGAATTCTAGGATAAAATGAGAACGATGAAATGATAACTATGTTTCTTAACGCTTTAACTGCTATGGATGCATATCGGTGTAGAAGCATAGACTGCACTAATAAGACGGTAGTAATAATTAGTATTAATTTAATGATCGCAGATAATAAACGAGATATGCATAAAACTATATTTAAATATTCCTTTAACAGTTCACTTCGAATTCCGTATTCTTGTTTATAACTTTTTAATAAAGAATTCAAAATCCTATATTAATACACGTAACAATTTCTTCTCGTTTAGACCAATAAAATATACTGGTCTACTGGTCTACGCATTAGGAATCGGTAATTCCGGCGTTAAACAATATAGCGATATGTTTTAATAGTAGATAAAAGAAATAAATAAATTTTTGAAATTGCAAAAGAGTCTGAAAGTAAATCTGTTGAACCCGAACCAGAAAGGTTGAACAAACTTTAAATAAAACACAATGGAATATGTGCCGGAAGTAATTATTTTCCGTTTTATGGTTGCAAAACGAGAATTGGGTTGTCACCGAGGACCGAGGTTGTCACGATAGTGAGTCATCAACTTCGATACTAATGAACTATACTATTGGGAAAAATATAAAATACCTAAAAATATAAATCGAAACATCCAATCTGTAATTTCTTAGGCGGCATTGTATTTATTTTAAAGGATTTTTCTTCGTATCGTCAACATTGAGAGGAAGATGGAATTTTTGTCACCATGCGACATTTAGGATTCGAAAGATTGTAAAACATCACTTGCCGGTTATGTGTATCGAGAATTTAGATAACCATATCATAACTTTGCACTATAGCACTTCGTCTTAACTGTCTCGTAATTTGTTAACTCGTAAACAAAATTACAATACCGACTGATTCGTTTAGTACACGTTAAAAAAATTTTAATAATCATTTTTTAATATTAATTCAACATCAGATCTTATTATTACGTAATTACATCTTAATAATTAATATTTATCTTTAGATATAGTTAACACTTTTACATTTCGAATTTTATTATTATCGCTAGGATATAGAATATAGGATATTTGTAGTATTATTATTTCCTTATAATAAGTTATTACCGATACTAATAATTGTTTTATATCAATAACTAATAATAAAATAATAACAAAATAATAATTTTATCTTATTATATAATATTTAATAGGTAATATTTGATATATTTTATTCGATATTGGCAAATAATTTTATTTATATCGTAAGTGTCATTCCTTTGAAGGTTAACGAAAAATTTTGAGGATAAGATCTCGACACTAGATTTGAATACACATTAGAGACATTATTTTTCACAATTCAGAGGATTACAGTTTCAAATATTAAAGCTTCAAAGTTATTCGTATTCCATTCGAAATGTAACAAAAGAGACATTTGTCATATCTGTCCTATTCAGTGCACTTTTTGTTACTGATTTAAAAAAAAGAAAAGAAAAGAAGAACACAATTTAAACATTCAAGGGTCGATTCTGAATAATTGAAAAATTACGCACATCGCTACGTCAGAGAAAGTTACACATGGTGAAAGTTACCATACTTGAAAACGTCACGAGCAATTGACTTAATATGAAACTATATCATAGTTTGATTCGAATCTTTTGTTTAAATCGAATAGAATAATACTTCGTATGTTATAAGAATGGAAAACAAAGGATTTAAAAATAGTATGAACGGACTGTAGATTTTTCTTTCACGTCCCAATAGTTGCCGAAATTCGATACATTTGAACGAAATATGGCAAAATGTAAGTCAGCTCCGTGTAGAACGATGGAAAAACATCCTAAAATTTTTCCGTTAGCTCCAATAGTCTTCGGGGTATTATGTTATATGAAATCTTTTAGCACGAAATTGCCGTATCAAATACTTGACTAAACGTAGATCCGAATTTTGACCGAATTATCGATATCGATATCAATGACATATCGAACAAATTTTAATTCGAAAGATATTTTAATTTGAATATTATTAAGAAATCACCGCTCTTTTATCAATGCTACTCAATTTTCTGTCATTAAAGCTAACATCGATAGAAAACGGCGATTTCTGAACACAATTCAAATTAAAACATATCATCTCATAAATTAGTGATTTTGAGATATATGTGTTAATCCTTTGTTATGGCAACTGTCAAGCTACATACGTGTCCGAGTGGACGATTCTTACAGTTTCTAATAGAACGGCTATTCGAATTGATGCTCAAATCGAAATGATCTTATTTTAATATCATTCTGTTACATTACTTATAAACACGGAACATAGAATATATCAATCGTAACGTATAACATATTCGAATGTTACAAAACGTTATGCAAGCTGCAATATTTAAGAAGGATATAAGCAAAAATAGCGTGGGTTCGAGGAAAGTCCTAGAATAATTAAAGGCTTAGGATTTCTAATTTGACTCTTCGTGCGTTCTTTATACGTCCACCGATGAAAAGATTACAAACATCGAATTATGCTCTCTTTAAAATTCAACTTCCGTCTGAAATATTTTCCGCTAGCTATAATAATATCGATGTAAATTAAGATGATAATATCAGGTGAACCATTTTGTACACGCGTGTATAATATACACGTACAGTCAAGAAATCTGCGACCATATCCCGACTCGTATGATCGTGATTCATTACTCGATGCGTCTGGTATATTCATAAAAACAAATAACCGTTTTCCACAATGTCAAATAACGGTTATCGATTCTCTTCTTTCTCGACTTATACCACACACTCGAATACACAGGTATATATCGGCGACTTTACTGTTAGCTTAAATGAAACAAACGATCCTGATATACGAGCTCCGTCATACGTTCCGTGTCATTACTTTTGCTCAGAAACAAACAATTTTTAAACTTACACGTATTACGATATAGAATATGCAAAATATGAACAAATACAATCGTCATCAACTTCGATACTAACGATACAACGCCCGTATAGCACGGTTAAGCGTACCAGGACAGTTTGAAATTTTGAAAAAAATCGATTTCTCTTTTTGTCCTAAATTTTTGTCTTAAATTAAATGTCTGAAGTCTTAAAAGTAATGTATGAAAGATCTTTAATGTACAAAAATCTTTAAAAGAAATTATATTTGGATGTAAGGAAGGCAAAACCGATTCTCGATCTTTCGTGCGTCGAGAGTCTACTATTATGTATGTGTTCTTTTACGTGTACTCGAAAAAGTTTATTTAGCATCATTACAAACGCCAAGATTGCTGTTTATATCGCTATAATATTTGCAATAAAGACTTTTCTAGTGTATTATTAATTATGAGCACTACGAATGTAATCATGAGACCAATAGTTGCTGCACTATGCGTCGCACTAGACGAAAAAATGATTAGAACACCTAATAGTGAATTGTTTAAAAGCTCTAAAAAAGGTCGAATCGCCCATAGATTCTGTCTATCAGCCGTGCAATGGACTAAAATCGAAGCAGGTGGTCATATGTACCAGGTAGCAATGACTGATTACCGAGAAATTAAGGATACGTATGAAAAATTACATTCCGAAACTTTAAACGCGTTTTTCTCGAAACTACGATATGTTTCTTTAGAAAACATTTTTAAATGGAGTGCAAGATATTTCGAGATCAATCAATAGATCAACTATGCATAGCTGCCATTTTGTTAATTTTCAAAAAATTGAAATGTTCGAACGTCAATCCCTAGAGAATATGTTATAGTTTCATATCTTTTTTCATCTTTTATGTTACTAACCCCATTTGGCTGGGAATCTTGCACACCGAAAGACCATATTGAAAAAAATTACTCCAAAATGATGACGTCGCAAAGCTAAATAAGGGACTTTTTTTTAAATTTGATGTCGTTTTGTATAATTTATAATATATAAAAACAAGTCACAAAAGCTTATATTAATCAAGCGATTACTTTTTCTCCCGTATTTCTTTAAAATACTACTAATATTTAAGCGCGTGAAACTGTTCTGATCCCTTAAGTTAGACTTTAAATACATGCTGCGTGTACAAAATCCTGGCATACGTAATAAAGAACACGTGCAAATAATAAGGATAGATACCCAAAACCAATACAACTACGCTGCTATGCTCGGTAACCTTAACATTTAACGAACGGATTGTCTCTTTTCTCTGACTTTCTTGGTTTCCGTGCATTTTTTAAGATAACGATTTTAAAGCGTTGCAGTTTTATTAAGCCAACGTTATTTTTGATAAAATTTTACAAAGTTATTTATTTACATGTCTAGTGTTTCTTAATCTATTTCTATCATTGAGGGGAATAATCCGTTTTGTATAAAGATAAATATTTATATTATATCGTATAAAATGAGTTTATTTTTCAATATGTATAATTTTTTGATTAAATATAAATAAGAATTTGTTTGTTACGCTTAATTTCAATCAAAAGCTTAGAAGGCTCTCTTTAAAGTGACGATGCAGATGGATTAAATAGAAACAAGACCACTCGCTTCCGCCATTTTTTAGTTTTCCTCATAATGCCTCAATACGAGAGGTACTGATCGGTCCTATCTATCCCTTTCATATATTTGTTATAGTTGTTAATCCAATTTTGTTTAATAATACCTTTTACATCTCTAATCCTTTTATCAACATTTATCATGTTGGCATCATGAATCGAGCTTACGAGAAGCTCATGAATAAGAACTTAAATATTAAGAAATATATTTGTTAAGAGTATCAATAGCTTTTTTATACATATAAATCGTGATATATCATTGGCTTATTAATTCTGTAACGGTGTTGTAGCAAATGTCGTAGAGATGTGTTATATCGGTGTGAGGTTTCAATTTGTTCACTTGGTGAAGAAACGTGTTGTAAAAGTTACACGCGTAATAGGACCCCTATGTATGTATATCCTCGGAGGATTAATTCCAAAACCTTTCACTATTATCCAAGTTCCCAAAAGTATGCTTACTATTGTAAGGGATCCTATCGTGCTCTAGTTCTTTCGCAAATTATTACCTTACGACGCGATTATTAAACGCGATTCAGTTTATGATGCAATAATATCGTTGAAGTCGCGTCAAGTTTGTAACTGTATTTAATGTCGCGCAATGAGACGAAAAAGAATCGTTGCTTAACTTTCAATTTCAACTTTGTTCGTTAACCACCTATCAATAGCATTTTGTACCAGTAAATCCTACTTAATATCTTGAACATCATAAAAAGACTTTTAGTTTTTGATAAATCATCATCAACAACGTAAAAACACATTCCAAATCTGCATTGTACGATACTGATTGATACTCGGATATTAGTAATACCGCAAATTATTGTTTCAGAAGTCAGAACACTTGTTCTTTTCGATTCCTTTGATTTTACTCCTCGGACATGCAGTGGAGTGCAGAAAAACATCAGAATAGAATAAAATTTCGTATTTGTGCTGTTTCATATTAACGATGTGGACACATTTTGAAAATTAGGAATAACTCGCTGAGAATTTTTTCGAAAACAAAGCTCCGGATGAAAAATTTTATTCCGCATTTTCGGCTCAGTTTTATTAGTTTTATCAGTTTTAGGATAAATCAGTTTTGTCCTTGCCGGTTGTACCGCGATTTCGCAAACACCCTGTATAACATAGTTCGACAGATGTCCGGGAAAAATTGCTAATTACATACCGATTTCACCTCTCTTTGTTTTCTTTTTGGGTTGATCCCCTCTGTCTTTCGTTCGTTTCGTTCTTTTTCCGGAGAAGAAGAACTCGAGTGGGTGGTAGTGTGCAAATTATAATTACTTCTAGTAGATACTCATGTACGTACAATGTATGCAAATGTATACATATATGACATTATATTATATGTGCATAAAACTTTATATAGCTTCAGCTCCGCGTTCACCTCCTATGTGGAAATCCTAGAGCAATTTCGTTTCAGAAAAAAGAACTGTATGCATAATTACGATCAATGATGCAATACGAACAGAACTCTCGATTCCATCTGTTAAGCAGGAAGTCACAAAACACGCAACAAATTATTCGCTAAAGCTACACCACCATCTTGACAAACTTGCAAAGAGATTGTTCGAGGAATCATCAGACACATGTAGACTCAAACCATCCGACATAAAAATCAGATTTATAACGTATTATCTAACTCTTGCGTTCTAATTAACGTTAAATACGATTTGCTTATTGTTATGATATCACAGATTGCAAATAAATCTATATAATAAACAAAAGAGTAAAAGATATTATATGTAACATCTATTATTGGTACTAAATAATGATAAATTAAAACACAATTTACGATACGATAAATCAATAAAGGGAATGTGTTTAAAATATGTAAAATTTATATCTTTTATAGATACATATATACGTACATATAGATACATGGATATTTATTTATGCCGAAGGATTATCTGCTCGGAATGAGTTTAGCTTATTTGAACTACGGTGAACCGCGGATACGGGGGTCCAACTGTAATTGGTTACGAATACCGATAACCGAATAATCGATCATCGAATAATAACTCTGGTCCAATCAGCGGTTAACTGATTTCGAACATAATCGGTCTAACATCTTTAGATATAGCTCGACCCAGTTAACTCATCCTGTATAATCAACCAAAGCAAAGTTACGTAAATATAAGCTCTCTCAAAATGTACTTACGTTTAATGCATTTAATGCATTTAATGCATTTTGTATATATCTGTCATATATTCCTTGCAAATTTCCACGAGACTTCTACAACATATCAAATTCGTAGGACTATGCAAATTTACTATAGATAGATTACATGCTCGAACAAATACTCAATCGGATCGAGATAAATCGTAAGTAAGTTAAATTACGAATATTGAATCTGCGGATGCGGGAGTCCTAGTGCGCTTGCAATGAGCAAACCATTCCCTCGTTAAATACTATAGGACTGGTAATACAATACTGAAACAAGTACAGAGGCTCCAAAATTAGTTTAAAATTCGAAAAGTAAGATCCGTCAAAACCAAACGACTAAAAATCTAAAATTCTTTAGATTTTTCAGATAACTTGTATTTTTGATTTTAACATTGAAAAATGGACGTTATCACGAATGGAAGACATTTGCAATGTGAACGAAAACGTTTACAAGTGCTACTTTTAACCGTTAAACTGAAAGATTTGAAGCAATAGCAATGTATATATGAAGAAGGAAGACATAAGATTACATAAAAGATGCTACGACATGCATAGTATTTACATCAATATACATTTATCATTAATATACAGCATCGGTGGGTCACAAAAATATTCGAAAACAACGTATAATATTAGTCGGAAGCATCGTTAATTAAAAAATAAGTTCCAATATAACGTTGATTGATTTTTTGTTATTCATGACAAGTTTAAGACGATTATCCATTGAGTACATTAACCTCCGCCACGGTTCGTATTTTTAATAAATCTACCGTAAATTTATATATATTTATATATATTATTTTCTAATTTTGCCGACATAATCTTAGGATCTCCTTCTTACTTCATGTATCATATCGATTTGAATATTTCAGTTGCTCAACGTAGCAAACGTAAGTGTTCAAATACCTTTGTGTATGAGTATACATGTGATATTTATCTGTTTGAAAATATATCAAAAGAATTAAATCAAAAATAAAATAAAAGAGCACGAAATCTGTTATTCGAAAATTTTCTCATCCGTAGAACTCCTTACATGTATACCTCGATGAATTCTGATAATAATTATTGTATTAAAAATTACACCGATTATATCACAGACTTATTAATTATACGCTTATACGCGTGTCTTTGGTACATATTCAAAACTATTATATACTCTGTAACATAGATATCGTATATCCTAGTTTTTCTGAACAAAAATCCAAAATCTGTCAGAAATTACATTCTTCCACTTTTACTTATGAAATTATAACAAGAGCATTAAAGAAATTATTACAATGCATATGATATATAATATCGGAAATTAATTAAAGAAATTTAGAAAACAGGAATATATTGACACTAGAATTGTCGATTAATATTAGCTATCGATATTGTATTTAACATGTTTACTGCCGGTATTGAAGGAAAAACCCGCTGTGCAAGAGTTCAACTTAAGAATTTTCATAATTCTACGTAATGTGACGTATACTTTTATATATTTATTATGAAAACGTGGTAAGACATATTTTCATAATTTAATTGACCTTTATATTATGTCACATACATACGTATGTGCGACGCTTAGCTGCGGATGACACTCGCGCTTCTTACCATGCACTGCTTACCTGTTTACGTACGTGTACGATTCATGATTAACCAAGTAACGAGGGAAGAGATTTATGAAATAATAAGAAAGTATCGAAAGTATAAACAACGTTGAACGAGGTTAAGGTTGCATTATGTTTACCTTTGCCGTCGAGTTGGTTAGCTTTGCTTATATGCAAAGAACAAGGTGAGTAGTTGCATATTAATAATCATGATTTTGTGTTTTTTCGTTATGTTGTTTATTTTACGAAGACAAACAAGATGATAAGAAATGGAACGCACGTGAAAGGACGAGAAAAAAAAACGATAGAAGCGAATTACTTGAACAAGGAGCAAATTACCTATCAAAAATAGCATTCGTATAGAGTTAACTAAGGAAAACATCTAACAGCTAAACAGGTCTAGTCTCTCTTTGTTTACACTATACGGAATAATTTCCGTTATAAATAGATAAAATTTCATCTACTTCGTTTGTCGAAAATTGAAATTTACTTTCCGTCATAGGATATGTGACACTGAACTTTGGATAAATCTTAGAACATCGTACATATGTGATTCGTGGTACCGAACATGATAACATAGTTACATAGTTACATAGGTAATTATAGTTGAAGTTGTCTGATGGAAACAAGTAGGAACGTCTGGTTATATTTCTATCTCGACAAAATTTAATATTTAGCTTGCCAAAAGTATATATCTGTCGACTAAAAATTTTCCTACACGTTCTGTTTATGGAGTTAAGCTATGTAAACGCTATGTATATATATAATGCAATTACCGATATTTATAATCATTAATATGGATAAAAATAACTGTAAACGGAATAATAAATCCAAAATAAGTGTAGACCTTGTACGAGAAATATTTGATTCGATATTTATTATTCCATAATATGTATATCGAGGTATGAAATGGATTCTAGCGAGAATAAATATAAATACCAATGAATAGTTTTATTTATGAAAGTATAACGTTGACTTGGAATAGAAATCTAACGAATATCGTTAAACATGTTGAACGTTTATTTTTTAGGGTACACAGCTAGAGTAGAATTCGCCCTGAAGCTTGGATACACGGAGCGATTAGTCCAAACGGCGTTGGAAAAATTAGGTCCAGATCCAGAACAAAATGAACTTTTGGCCGAGTTAATAAAACTCGGTGCTAGTTGTTCTCAGAAATCAGTCGACACCCCGGAGGAGTCCGATGGAATCGTAGACACCGACTTGATGTCGAATGAAAGCAGTGGTGGATGCTGCAGTAGTCTCAGATCCGTCGTAATCGATGGCAGTAACGTGGCGATGAGCCATGGAAACAAGGAAATATTTTCTTGTAGAGGAATTAAGATTTGCGTGGATTGGTTTAAAGCACGGGGACACAAAGAGATCACGGTATTTGTGCCAAAGTGGAGAAAGGAGACCTCTAGGATCGATAATCCGATCGCCGACCAAGAGATTTTAGGAGAATTAGAAAGGGATCGTTTATTGGTTTTCACTCCATCCAGGTTTGTATATCGTTCTCTATATCGCATGAATTAAATAACATAATATTTATCGTAACAATTTTGATTTTTGAACAATTTTGAACAATGATAGTGTTTCTCAAATTTCTTTGAGTCGTGACCTCCTTTTATGATAGTCCAATGATCTGCGACCTCCTTCCATCTCTAACCTTCTTCTATGTAGGATAAGCTTAATTTAATAGGGTACAGAGAGCAGATTAAAAATAAACAAAATTTCAATAATTCAAAGTATAATTTTAACTCGGTATTTAATTACCTATCTTAATACGTATAATTAAAAATACGTATTTTATACACTTAACTAATTATTACTCAGCACATATCTCATACAAACATTATTTATTATATATTTAAAATATTTTAAAATATTTGTATAACTATATAAAATGGATAAATGCTGGATAAAAATCGATAATTAAAAATAACTGCTGCACCTTTCAAAAGACACTTCTCACCTCTTTGGGTATGGCACTCCACCGATTAAAAATCAATGATCTACAGTGATGTAGAAAAATAAATGAGATAAAAAACTAAGCGAGATAAAACAATGTAGTCAGATAAATTAAAAATAAATATTCATAAATAAATTTTGGTAATATTTTAGCCAATATTGACTGTACAATATCAAATATAAAGACATATTATATAAAAGAAAATAATGTAAGAATGTTATTGATCATTGATTATGACGTTATTTAAAAAATTGAAAATTCTTAAGCATAACCTACTTTAACAAAAGTTATTGCACACGACTTTAATTGTACATGTACAGAAGAATAATCTCTATTGGTCATTATTCGAGGCAATAATGGATCTTAAACGATAGAGGATTACAATTTGCTTATTTACGTATACATGTGTGATGGGCCAATGATTTAGATCACCTTGAATATCTGCATTATTTTTAGAGGTACGTAGCAGGAGCGGTCTTACATATCTTAGGTCGAGAAATGGCATGGGAGAGGTGAGATGTCAATTCTCTATTTCCCTATGATGTATCGGAGACCTTGTCTATGTGAAGTACAATTCGCGAATTTTCTTTATTAAAAATAAAATATACGTTTTACGCAAAGAATATTTCAACAAATATATTCCAACCATGTATTCCAGATATGAAAACACCTTTATATAGAAAAGTTGTATAATATAGCGAAATTTACAGTATGCGAGTTAAATTTTTTTCTAACAAAAATAGATGGTTTTTTGATATTCGAAAGTTACCTTTATTTTTTTACTTCACGTGCTATACTTTTTGTTAGTGGTGGAAGGAATTTTAATAACAACAAGAAGAACAATTCTTTATTTAATAAGAAGGATTGTAAAACACTAATATAACATTTAAATATAATTAATTTCGTACAATTACTCAATGACACGACTTCTCACTATTATATCTCAATTACAACTAACGTATCCGAAATCATTCTCTTTTTTTTTTCCTCTCATACATTACATTGCATACACAATTCACACACACCTCGATCATTAAACGCATACTCATTTATCATAATAACCTGAATTCATTACATATTCCAATCCCACGCATACTTGTTCCACTCATCCCAACACATATATACCTAAAAATCTATGTGACCACTACCACACTTTTCTACCCCAAAATGGTCTTTGATACAGTCATTCGAGAATATATGTAATACATAACGCGGTAAGATAAGAAGACACGTTATTAAAAATGATGCAAGTAATGTCCATGTGTATGAATGACACTCTGCAATCGTTGAATTACCGAAATTCGTAAGTATGCTATCATTTTCAAATTGATTATTGCACAGTTTAGCGACTCTTTTCTCCATATCTCGCGGAATTGTTGCCTTTCCTTGATTTACGAGTTTTGTGATAACGAACAAGTTAACCACAAAATTGGTTCGTTTTGTTCCTGGATTGAGAGGAGTATTCTATTAAGAATAACTTTTATTCTACGTACGTAATGATACAAGATCAAGTAGAAATATTACGTTACTTGACGCGTGTGGAAAGCAATATTTCTTCGACTTATTGATCAAAAAATTGTAACTGATACGTTACAGGTTATCCCTTTTATTAAAATTCTTATATACCTTTTACATATTCTTGTATAAATTCTTATAAAGATTTTCCATATCCTCGCAAATAATGGAGACACAAGATCCAAGTTATTCATTCTTTGTAATATCGGTAGTAACAGTAATGACAGTAACAACGACAGTAATTAACAAAACATTCATAAACATTAGTTTACAGCGTATAAAAATGATTTTATAGGATTTTATAGAATTTTATTAACCTTCTAGTAACCAAGCTGAAATCATAGTTTTCGCTCATTTGCTAATTTTTTTCATCTTGTTTTTCTTATTTTCTTATTGTTTCTGTACAACTAACAATTTTTATTTCCCTTGTTTTTTTTTTGAGTATTTATATAGCTTATATATATAACTTGTATATCAAACTGTCTAATAAATAAAAAATGAATTGACACGTATGCAGTATCGATTGAAGTGTCCTATCGAGGAAATATTTTTTATCTTAGTTTCTTGCTAGTGAGATGACTAAATAACGAGACTAAATAAACGAGAAATTGAAGAAGAAAATAGTGATATGTCGTGACGCAATAATAATTTATTTATTAGCGAATAAAAATTGGTGTCGAAACTTTCTTTTCATACAAATGTTTGACGAAAAATGCTAAAAAGAAACAACATGAAATATGCAATATATACGTATATATAGATAGAATTAAAAACTCTGCTAGTTCTCTTATGTAACCTCGTATAATTATATCACATCGTGAGAATATTCAATTTTTACTTGCCATTGATGGTATTTGTTATGAAATATTCCAATGTATTATGTCAAGGACGCTGCATTTTCTCGTGTAATTTTCCGTTTGATAATGTAGAAGATCTTGGAAGCTTTGAGAAAAGCTCTTAAAAATTTATAAACTTTACGAATCAATAAATTACAAGGCTATTGAAAGGCCATGTACATTCCTTATAAGCCAGATGCTTGTAACAATTGCTATATTTACGGTCTATAATATATAGGAAAAGTAGTTTTTAGTATTTGATTTTTAATAAATTGCGTGACGTAAGACCGCCCTTTAACCCTTTGATAACGATTAAAGTATATTTACGATTTTTTTAACGAAAAATAAACAAATAATCGTATCGCTAACGAATAATTTTGAATACTTATACTTGCAACGAAAATTTTAGTTCTATGTTCGTATGTGATAGAAATTAGCATACACATAGTTGTCTATCGCACTCTGGTAGGCAATTTTCCTTTTCAAACCTTTCTTATCTTTTCTTAGCTGTTGTTATTTCCTCTCCAGTTTTTAGTGTTTTTCCCTATAAATGAAACTGATGTCATATATAACCCCCTAATATTATTAATTAACTAGCCTTGGTTAACCATATTGACTTCGATACTTTATATTATTCTACATAGCTACAAATTATTCGTGTATAAGAGAAAGATTTTGTTTTGGCGAATCTTCTAGTAATCGTCTAGTAGTCGTTTAAAAATATTCCTTTAACATTTATTCTACGGTAATCAATAGAACACGCAGACACAAAGTTTTCCAAGAGAAAAAATATTTACACGCTAATAACTCTCAAATAGTACTTGACCACGGCATAGTAGAAGGCATAATGGAAATGACCTGTTTTTACAGTAAATTTTTCCACAATACACATCTGTGCAATATTACTGACACTCGAAGGTTCATATTAAAACGATCCTTGTCGAATTTATTGATTTTTCAAGAGAAAAGGGAAATACTCCATCATCTTCGGTTTGTTTTTATTTACACGTATTATAATTTCGGAAAAACATAAAAACAGGCTTTTTATAGTACCGATCCCATAATATTGCGTTTTATTTCTAAATAATAGAATGAATTATTAATAATTCATTCGGACACGAACTTTTCAATTCGTCAACTTATACTTATAGGTAATAGGTACCTCAACCACATCTAACAGCAAAAATAACACCAACAAATTAGGACTTTCGACGACGAACCAAAAACTATAGTATTTCAAGGCAAAGAATTTTTGAAATCGAAATGCTCATCGAAAAGATTCACAGAAACTGCTAAGCATTTGCATACCTGATTTATGATGCTTGATTCTACTTGTATACTAGGATATTTTTTTAGCTTGTTTGATCACCTTTCTAATAATTGCGGCATGTTAATCTCTCAGCCTAATGGTAGCCGTAATCATCTTCGATCCAAATCCTTCAAACAAGCTTGGGTTCGAGTCTCTCGACGTTGAAGTAACGAAAGTGGACGTGAAGTATCGAACTATAGCTGGTTTCTCTATCGGCAGTCTAGCATTTCGTCTGGACTCAAAGATTCTATAAGTACGTGATACGAAAGAGATACCGGTAGATTATGAATAAGTAGCAACAAACAACAGGAAAATTGGCACTATCGTGCAAATATGTAAAGTATTTATCAAACTAATATTTCCATCTATTACAAAATAAACTCTTGCAAAGGTAATGGAAACCTCGAATAAACGAGCATGTTAAAAAGGAATAGAAATAATAATAACAATAAATATGAAATGCCGTAAAAATTGCCGTTTGTAAAGAATCGGACAATTTGTTCAACTTTTTCAGAAAATATTTGATTACGTATCTATGAAGAATACGAGTTTCTTAAGCTACGGTATCGAAAAAGTGGAAAATTATTTTATTACTAGGAGCGAAGTATTAATGAAACAGGTACAGCAAAGGCCCTAAAACATGAAAGATTATTAAATCGTACAACTGTATAAAAGGCTAGGTAGGCACTATCGATCAAGAATGGTTCTGTGAGATTACGCGGAGATGACTAGGCAAAGAATGCAAGTTTGATTGGTTATACCGTAATAAAACCATCTTCTTTGATACTGCCATAAAGATAGAGCGCGGGTCTCTTTATTATTATTGGATAGAACTATTACATCGATAGATGTAATCATATAGCATCGCGTGACGAAAGGATACATTCG
The DNA here is from genome assembly GCF_001483705.2 of Eufriesea mexicana. Taxonomy (NCBI): domain Eukaryota; kingdom Metazoa; phylum Arthropoda; class Insecta; order Hymenoptera; family Apidae; genus Eufriesea; species Eufriesea mexicana. Next base: position 281,360 of record NW_016908637.1, on the reverse strand, counting down.
GGATATAACGAGATACATTGAAACTCACCGAGATAGAGCTATAAGAAGCGTACACAGCATCGGTATAGACATAGAATCAGAATGTTAATCATTATAACGTAAGAAAATTGTAACAACGTAATCTATCCTACTACTATACAACTGCACTGTCGAGAATTTAAAAGTAGAGATTTAAATCTCTAATCGTAAAGTAGAGTGTAGTGGAACGAGCGAAATATACAGGGTGTTCTAGCAAGCGTGATACAACTGGGTAGTTTCGAGAACTGGATAAGTTTTGGAATTATCAAACTTCTATTTTTATCCGTATTGTATTTATAAATATGGGAAATGTTATTATCTATGTATCTACTTCTTGCCAGTGTTGTTATTTCTATTGTGCTGTAGAGGAGATCGAGGCTGTTAGGCCAATTTTTCAGTTTCTTGATTTTTAATAAAGTCCGTGGTTGAAATATCGTTGTAACAATGATTAATGTATCTCATAAGTACTTGACTATCTAATTTCATAACTGAAGATGTCTCAATTTGCATGGTACTTCCTGTACGTGCCATACTGGTCAACTTCACGTTCGGAGTGAAGTGCGAATTCGGAATTGCTCGTGAAGAAAGATTCTGACAATGAGATACAATGTAGTTTGTTTAAGACGAAGATCGAAGTTACAAAGCTAGAGGGAGAATTGCGTCGCTCGCCTTCTTCGACTATTCAGTCGACCACTCTCGGGTTCTTATAAGAATTTCAACAGAAACGATATATACACATATATACATACATACATACATACATAGATTTCTTGACTAATAAAGAACATGTCAAGCATAAAATATACATTGTCGTTCTTTTGTAATAAGCAAAACCCGAGATGCAAATACTTGCCTACAATTTCTCAAGGAATTAAATACGAATTATAACGTATATAGAAGCTAATAAAATTGAAATATAACAGCAAATCGATAATGTGTTAACACGTTGACGCCGGCGCCCGAATTCACGGTCTGCTCTGTGGGGTGGCGCAGCGCTAGATTATACTATTCAATATAATACCCACTATATGATTCTTACAGATCTCGACAAGCTAAAAACGAATCTGAAATCGGTTTTTCTCCATCACTCTAAGTTTTTGAGAAAATCGATTTTGAAGAAGATCGCAATTTTTCAACTTTGACTTTAATCTATAACAAAACTGCAAAAGCTATACGATTCCAGTTGGGTTCAATGAATTCCGTGCACTTCAACTGATACATTCGTATACAATAGTTTGGCAATATCAATTTGCATATACCTGTAAATGTTAAGTAAACCTGATGGGACCAGTTTTGGCTCTAATTTTGGAATACTCTTTTCGATTTTTCTCAAAAAGTAGAAGTCTGACGCAAATTCTGACCATTGCACGAAATTTTCTGAACATTTTTCTAGAAGGAACGTTCATAGCGCGAATCAAAAAATTTGTCAACTTCGTACAGGAAAAAAAATAGTCATGCATGTTCGTCGGAGGACGACTGCGCGCGTAAGGAATATCCACGACGAAAATAGTGTTAGGATAGTGTTAGGACGCAGTGTAAGCTTTAGTCGTAAATTATGTTGAAGCGGCAATTTCGTCGAACCCCCGACTGACATGTTTGAAAAAATTAAATAATTATGTTAAGTTTATAAAATTGAATTTTTATGTTTTTACTATTGAGTGTTTGTTTATAATGTTGAGGTAAAATAATATAAACCTATTTTGTGAAATACAAGTGTGACCAACCATGATGCACGCCGCCTCACGGAACAGACAAGTGTGACCCACCGGTGATGCATACCGGCGTCAACGTGTTAAATCCTTATAAGAAGAAAAAATATTAGAGCGTAGGATATTTTTAGGGTTGAAGAGTAAGTGCATGGGAACGCTTGGGCCTTATTCGAAAATAAGGGATGATAAACAGCGACCTCGAGTTCGGCTCGAGCGTTCAGGCTGATATTTGGAGCGTGTACGGAAAGACAAACGACCGCGAGCAAGGATTAGAATGTACGGGATATTTATGACTGTATCAAGTGCGAGAAACGAGCGAAAGTTTAGGAATGCGTCTGAGTGTTTCAAGTACCTGGCCCACCGAGGACGAGGTCGCGTGAGAAATGAGTGATCGAGAAAGAAAGCCTGCGTATGAAAGAAAAGAGATTGTTAGGTTTAAAAGAAGGGTGCAAGAGTGCAGGCGAGTCAGAGTCAGAGTGTAGTCAGTGTGGAGAGTTAGAGTTACTGTCAGAGTGTCAGAGTCAGTTTACAGAGTGTGTAGAATTAGACTAGCCTTAAAACTGTAGTAAGCAATAGTTCATATTTTAAATATACATTATCGTTATTAATCCAAAACCGTGTTCTTTGTCCCGTACGTGCTGTTCTTCTATTTCCTCCTTATCCTTCACTCCCATAAGAGTATTATTGGAATGTACAGACACAGAGTGAAAAGCAAAATTGAATCCATACTACGTCAATATTTGAACAGCTATAACTTTGCAAGGAGAAATTGCACAATAACATATGTGGAATCAATATAAAGGACAAAGCATGTACTTTCATATTCCCAGATTTAATGTCTACGTAGATGCTTTTATAGTAGAAAACAACGACATTTTTTCGCGTGAAAAATTGTAAAAATTTAAACATTGGCAGTTCCACTAAAAAACTTTTTTGTCGACAAAATAATTCTTGAATTTCTAGCTTCAATTTATCGTTATGTCAGTTTTTATATCGACTGACCTTTCAACGTAATATAACCTTGAACTATAGTATGTACCCTTGTAAACTATTCCAAGTTCGTCGAATGGTATTCTTTCTTGGAAAGTAATCTATGTTTTACAATGTCTCGTTACAAAATGCTTCCAGTACTAATACATTATTTGTCTTGCTTCTCACGACTCACGATGTTTAATAAGTATGGATAACAAGGAGTTTGATAAGTAAGGTCTAAATTTGATTCTTCGAATGCGATCGCAGTTCTTCGAATAAATTAACGTTCGAAGAATATGAGACTATAGTATACCGATGCAAATAAATTTTGTTAACATTGATTTGCTGTTTCTCTCACTGTTAAACGACTGCTTATCTCGCTACTGGTCTATTCGCTAGGCACGAATGTTTCGAAGAATATGAGACTATAGTATACCGATGCAAATAAATTTTGTTAACATTGATTTGCTGTTTTTCTCACTGTTAAACGACTGCTTATCTCGCTACTGGTCTATTCGCTAGGCACGAATGTCTGTCTACGTTAGAACCTAGTTTGTCGGAACTAGAAAATATAAAAATGTATAGATGCGAAGGAATCGTGTAAAAAGAGACTCAAGTGTATAAGCAAGTAACGCATGATTACACAAACATAGAATAAATCGAGCGTGGTGGAAGAGACTTGCAGTTGGAGGGGAACATTTTATCGTGAATCTCGGGGGAGACCTGATTTACTCCATAGAGTGCGTATGAAAATTATTTGTCACGGTCAGTACAGCGTGATTTTACCTTCGGATTGGTAAAGATCTACTAAAAAAAAGTATCCACAGAATTGTCCTTGAGTATAATTTTTTGAGATGAAATTCTTTCTTATCGTACATTGTAATTTACTCGTCACTGGGAGAAAATGTCCGAAAGATATCATAGGTCACAAGTGGTGTGTTCCCTCGAAAAATGAACAGCTAACATTTTAACTTATCACACAGAGAGACGTAATCGATTCATATTTTTCCAGAGTGAAGAGAATTATTTGACACGTGCATCGAGTAAAATACGCGTAACGAGTGAAATTTAAGCGAGATAGGAAATTCGGTACGTCCTCGATACGTGCGTCGAGTAAACTGCTTGACACCAGAAAAATTCATCTAATCTTCCTTTCAAACTTTCTCCCGACGACCAGTAAAATACGTTGCTGAAATTATACTCAAAGACAATTTTGCGATTACTTTTTTTCAACAAACGCTGTAATGACCGTGACAGTGAATTTGCATATACCCTGTACGCTTTAACCCTTTCGGTACTACTGCCGCCCATGAAACGTTCTCTGGGTACTACCGTCGCCAATTGGCGGCATCTACGAAACGTCACCGATCACTGTCGCGATCCGAATGAAAAATTTAGTGCCAATGACGCTCGAAATTTCTATGAATACCGCAAAACACGTTTTCGCGGCTTCCAGTGCAACCACTCTTGTGGAAAACTTCCTCGTACCACGAATGCATAACCGCGGTCAGCTCCTCCGTACCGAAAGGGTTAAACTTCCCATTTTAAGCTAGTATGAACCATGGTATGTAATCAAGGTATTTGATATAGTCTTTGACGCGAGTGTGAAAACTTGTCGAATTTGACGCGTGTCAAATATTTTAAAATCCTCGGACATATTCCTATTAATTAAAGGGAGGTTTGTCGGAAGAAGAATAATATACAGCCGGAACCTGCATAATTCGAATCTGTTTTACTCGAAAACCTCTATAAAACGTATAATTTATTAAAATTCTTCTACTTCGACGCAGAACTTCTTCTATGAATCGAAATAAAACTTATTTTAACGCGAATTACGTACCCTCTATAAATCGCCATCTCTACAACTTCAAGTTTATAAATTACGTCTCATGAGAACTTTAAACCGATATTTTCGATATTTTGTTTCATTCGTTTGCATCTTAGAGATTTACATTTTCACCGATAAGATTAATTGCTATAGCTATAGTCTAAACTTTCTCGAGGACGATAAGGATACGCTGTTAAGTGGATCAACGAATATTTTTCTTTGATTTTTTGAAACGTTCAGCCATTAGTACGGATTCAATGTTAATACTTGATGTGTGCAAAATATCGAGAAACGTGTTCATTTTATCATTCTGTATATATTAAAGGTTGTGTCGGGTTAGTGACATAATATGGAATGGATCTAATGTGATGCAAACACTATTGTTTACTGAGTACTGAAACTCGCTTTGCATAAATTCAGCGGAAAATTACTTAAATTGTGGAATATTGCGCAACTATGTGTAAACTGAACAAACTTTTGCCTACATTAAGTTTTACGTTCAGTATGAAAAACCCAAATTTCCTTGAAGGAAATAAAAAACATTATATTTACGAGATTGACGATTCTATGCATAAAAATTCATTACATAATCCATTAATGTCTCGTTATATTTATCTATGAAAAATAACTAGTGAATCGACTTTTAAACTTAAACTTTACTTTATATTCAAAAGAGAAAAAACTATCCGTAAAGTATATACTTCTTAAAATAACATCAAGTTTCTTGCTTCTCTACCCAATAACTTTTACATCTTCGATCGAATTCTCCTAATTTAAAACTGCTTTCCCACTTCTTCTTCCATGGGCTAATTATCAAAATTTTTGTGCAAGTTAAAAATTACTTCGTAATGAAAATTAACTAAACTCATTATATAACTTTGACTACGCACAGAATACATTGATTTTCGACCATTTCATAAGAATATTAACTTTTATCATTTTCATCGTTTGCCCATCGTTATTTTCGCTTAAAAATCAGATACGATAGCTCAAGTCTGAACTTTGTTTTGGCGGATATCAAATTTTCAACTTTTTTTCGTCATGTTGTAGTATTTGACAAGAACAATCTGAAAATATACACCAAAACTAAGTTTAACCTATCGTAATACCGGAAGACAAATTTTTCTTGCGAAAAAATAATTGATCGCTTGCGAAATGTATAAAATTGGACGATTCGAATCTGAAGAAATATGAATCGCTTAAAAGATATTTCGAAGGTGGAATGCAGGTCCGTTTATATCCCTATAGACTTTCTCTAACACAGTGCTAAAAGTAGGGCACGCGTATTTTTCTTATTGGCCGAAATGGTCACATCTGCAAATCAAACAGTAGCATCGCGTGACGAAGAGAACGACGTGATCACATCTGAGCGGAAACAAGCGACGCGCGAGCTTTAAAGCATTGACGTAGACATTCGTGATAAGACTTGGAATTATTATGTTCTTTGATACAGGAGTTTTACGGAATTTTTATATCCATATCAAGGCGCTCTGTGAGTAGGGTCTTAAAATTGTCTTGATTGTAATACCAAAGTTATGCCAACGAAACTATACTACAACCGATATATACATATACATATATATGTACATACATATATGTGTACTATCGAAAAACAAGATAAATACTAGCACTTTTTCGATTTTTCTATTATACAAACGGTAGTTTAAGCTTTTAGAGAGAGCACACTTTGAGCTTGCGTGACTAAGCATGTTTTTGCCAAATTTGGTTGATTTTAGTTTTATTATTGTAAAGATAGCAGAGCATGCTTCGCATTAAACAATTCGCAGATCTGTAAGAATTTATATAGGAATAGTATCTGGAGTGCGTGCGGAAGGATGAGTGACCGTGCACAAGGATCGTGTGAACGGGATACTTATGGAAGTATCGGTTACGAGTGAAGAGAGTTAGGTATACGTCTAAATGTTTGGGGTACGTGACCCACTGAGTGTTTGGGCTACGAAGAATTCGTGGGAAAGCGTAATTGGGAAAGAGAGCATGGGTATAGATGAGGACAGAATGAATGGTTTAAATACAGGTACAAGGGCGCGGGCAAGGCAGTTCCTTTAGGACAGTTCCTTTAACACTAGGTTTACGGACGCTATTTGTATACCTGTTTCTAAGGACACCTGTCAAATTGACAGGTAAAGGAAACCACGTGCCATTTTTTTTAACGATTAGTTTAATTTAAAAACAATTATATATTATATTAACAGACTTAATATAAGTTAACGAAATCTGTTAATTATAGTATAATTGGAGCAACTCTTTCGTCAAATTAACGGGTTCCGTAAATCTAGTGTTAAGAGAGTTTCGTTAGACAGTGCCTTTAGAGAGTTCCTTCGGGAGAGTTTAACATTAGAGAATATCCGGCCAGTTCTTACTGTTACGTTATTAGATTAGTGAACCCCCTTACAATTCCCAGAAGTGGGATTATTAGTTTACAGATCTATTTTTGTAAATGACCTACGTAATTATTTTCGCATGTGATTACTATGCGAACATAGTTGTCCCGTTAACATGATTTTGGTTCGTACATATGTTCTATTTGGATAGAGATTGAACTATATTTTATTAATTAATTTATATGTACAGTGTTGATTATCGTATATCAAGTCAAAGTTCTAAATTTTGGAAAACTGACAAAATTATATTTTAAATTTAAAAAAAAGGCATTTTATGTAAATATTTAATCTCTTTTGTATAAATAAAAATTTAAAAAGTGGGAAAATAAAATGTATGACTTCACGATGATAAATTTACGCAAATTAACATGGTTATTATAGACAGATTTCAAAAGACCTGTTTCGATATCATTTATGTCGAATTACCTATTTATTCCTGGGATATAGCTTATGTAATTTTTACAGAATATTCTTTAAGTTATATACATTAAAATAAATCGCTAAAACACATTGATTTTGTTTAACCCAAAAACTGTATGTCCCACCTTAACGTACGTCAGGCTGTCAGATTAATTAAGATTTATAAACGTTTAATCAAAATCGCGCTCAATTCAGTAAGACAGCGATAATTATTAAAAGGAGGTTAAAAAAAATCATTTCGAAAATCCTGTAGGATGGTCAAATAACGCATTGAACAAAATTTGACCGGCAGTATCAGGATAGGAATAAATTAACGTGAAAAACTGCAGAATGACGCAGGAAGGCTGTAGCTCCCGAGTAATTTGCTTAGTTTAAAATCGAGGATCATTGAATAAGAGAAAATTTCACGGAAGAGACGGGAAAGATACTTACTCTGTGCTTTTTATGCAATAACAACGATTAGGAAAGATTTCGAACGAATAGATGCAATTGACAACGCGAATGAATCATAGGGAACAATTTCAAATTGGTGCAATACATTGAACATCCTTGCATCACGTGCATCATGTGCATCATGTGCTCTATGATATTTAACTGAAGTGAGAATTCAACTGATGGAGTGACCATCGCATAAACCGGATTTAAACTTCGTTAAATATGAACGAAGGTCTTTAATCGAGTTCTAGGAACATTATTACAACCTCGGTTGATAGCGAGGAAAGGGTGTGACAAAACGGGGTCGTAAATTTATTTAAAAGCATGCCTAAAAAAATGCAATATTCTATTTTGAAATATTCAAGTTTATAAAATTGATCAAGCAAGCGTAACTTAGATAATAATGTACAAAAAGCTAGAAAAAAAACATATTAATAAATATTTAATCAAACAATAATGGACGAGAAAACTCTTTTTTACTGCATACAGTGCGCGATAAAAATGATTTTCAGCATTTGTCGAGTAACTTCAAAGTAACTTTATTTGAAAAAAAAAAAAAAAAAATAAAAATCGTCCGATTATAAATAAAATTTGATTTTACAGGGGAAGATTAGTACCACTCAAAGCACAGTTGATAGATACTGGAAAAAACTACTATTTTTAGAATATTTTGGTAAAAATAGCAAAAATTGATATTTTTTATGTATTTATGTTATCATTTTGTCGCACGCTTTTTTCACGTAAACAAATAATATTTGTGAAAAAAAATATAAACCGTAGGAAATATTCCTCTCTATTATTAACGATCGGGCACATACGAATGCATATGTAATGTATGCAACGTATTACATTGGTTCCAAGAACACGGCACGAAATGTACAATAGTTGCAGGAAAAATGAGGTATTAACGATTAACTAACATATGAAACCCAACTTTGGACCTAGAAGGAGAGGAGGAAAGGAAATCGATGTAATTTATAAGCGAGTAATTATTAATTTACTAATGTGCGTAATCAATGAAAGTGGATGGTTAGAGTATTTGAATAAATAAAAAGGAAATGTAAACAAATGACGACAGGACCATGTTGTTCTAACAAGTACGTTGTAGTCGGTATATACAGTGACTGGAAGATTATTTGTATCGGCTGTTACAATTTTACGTAAGAAACATATGTCGGAAATCGTTTTGCTCGATTCAAGAATACGGATTTTAAATCCACGCATTACCAATTCGTAATTATATATTACTCATATATTACCCACACTCATCGACTGGTTAGTCTTGTAAGACAAATACCTTATATGTTGTATCCTGTCAAGATGAAGTTTGTATTTCTTCAAGGTTAGGATTATATAATAAAATAATGGAATTTTGTGATAAACTAAAGAGAGTAAGAGAGCAAGGGTAAATATTAACTTATGTAAGACAAAGACAGAAGTTCTGTATTAAGTTCTATAATTTAGGGATTATATTCTGTATAAAAATGAAGCATTTCATTTTTCCTATTAGTCTACGTCTTTTTTTTGCAATAATATTTATACGATCAAATTTCTCTACGTATGCTGCTTATTAGAATTTTTTCTCATTCAACGAATTTAATTTCCATTCACGGAACAAGTTACGTTTCAATGAAATCTAGTTTGTTTAATTTTATGGTAGATAAAAATCAGCGAAGTGGAAAGGATTCCTTCGTCATAAATATAAAGTAAGCTAAACAAATAGCGTATAAAAATGTTCGACGTTGGTATTGTATAACTTAAACACTGGAATTTAGAAATTCTCTTATGCCTGACCTTGTAATAGCATCGCACTATGCAGAACTGGAAAAAAGTTACTATCTAACTTCAATTTTGATGCTCGCGAAAACGCTCACCTTTGGCGACAAGTACACGATAGTCAATGACTAACACTGATCCCGTGTCAACGATCTTGTTTTGTACCACAGCTCTATTTCACTCGACCTCGATGTATCCCATTTATGTCTTTGTCACACGCTGTTACACGATTCAATTTGCACACGTAGAAATTACCAATAACGAAAATTTGCGTGATACTTTATAAGTGAACCACAAAAAGTGGATTACACTATGACTAATTAGATTTGCATTTCTCCTACATGTAAACTCTGTATAATATATATATGCCTGCAATCATGAAAGTGACCTACGTAAAAATTTGAAGGAAATGATTTTATTACTCATTTTATGTCGCACTCGTTTATGTTACAATAAAATAAAGTTACTTTTGGTAAAATAGCGAAAAATTGAATCGTTTGTTCGAGTTTGTAATTTTTCTAATAAATTTTTTAATTTATAACGTATTTCAAAGCGAAACATATTTGACTCATCGTTAGTCCGTTTTTATAGTCACTGGCAAACATTATGAGGAATTGAAAAGAAGTCTAGGATGGATATGTGAAATCGTACCACTCGATGCTATCAAAATTGCTACATTTAGATTTTCCACTGCATATGGTGTAACAGAATAAGTTATAACTGTTTCAAACGATATGGCAAGGTCATAAATTATTACATCTAACAGCGATCATTATTGCCATTGAAATAACGTGGCATCGGAATCGTCTGCCGTTTATAGCTGTAGGTATTTAACGCTGAACAATAAAATGGGAGAAACTGTTCCACTTCGTATTACCTTTTTAACGATTATTTACTATGAATTCGTATCAATAAATTCTCTAATATTTATTATTTCGTAAAGGACTCCTGTATACGAATGCAGCGAAGACGATGGATGGATGCCTTTTCTCGATATGCATTATCGATAAGAGATATCGAGCACTTTGGGTGTACAATAAGAGACACTTTCTGATTACATGCACTTGTAGTTGTTTAGCGTTTTCGAGTGTAATGCAGATGCGTTATGTTGAATAAGCGAAGTTCTGTTTGATTTCTGAATGAATTCTGAATGTGTTCTAACCGATTTCGGGATGATGAGTTCCGTGATGCCTCGTTCAGTTCGGGGTCAGTTAGGATTTTTTCGTGACTGATTGAGGGTGGATATTGGTGGAAGAAAAATAGTGTTTTTCGATTGGACGTAGCTGTGTCTGAAGGAATTTATGTTCGAGGAGTAGGAAACTATGAAGGAACTTGGCCTTTCCTATCGTCAATGTCGTGATTTATGACTAGATGTCTGTTCGTCGCTTCGTTGGGTCAGTCGCACGTGGGTCCAATCCGTTGGATCTGGTGTTTGTAAGTGTCCTGTATCTTTGTGTTTTAAATATATTACTTAATCCGTTGGAAGGACGACAAGACATGTCTAACCTTCGGTGTTGCCGTCGCAACAACTCGAACTGTTTATAAACTATTTTCAACGATATTCAGCAAACGGAAGAATTCCACTCAAATCGACGTCATTCGATTGGATTGGGTCTTGAATGTTTTATCTCGAATTTTTTAACTCTCTGAAATATTCTAAATCGTTGATTTAGCAGTCGGAACACATAATGATCGATTTGATCGACACGGTGTGGTTGTACATGGTGTACGAAAATTAATTGTCATGATCATTACAGCGTGATTCTACTGTCGAATCAGCGAAGATTCATAGGCTGCAAATGAACTGCTCTAGCAAAAAATTAACCGCAATATTTTGGCTTACTCTATAGAAACGCATCGGGTGACGAGTCGGTCAACATTTTCCCAGTGCAACGTGTTTACTCGACACATGTATCGAATTCGCATCGAATTTGGTGTTTCGTTCAAATTTTGCTCGTTACATGCATCCTATTCGATATACATACGTGTTGTGTAAACTGTTGAGCGCTGAAAAAATATTGACCAAATGATCACTCGATGGGCCTCTGTGCAACAGAGCAAAATATTTGTGGTTCATCTTTTGGAAGATCGATTTATTTCCTACCTATGGTTCCTTTCAGATATTTTCTTCTTATAACGAGCACAATAGTATGCATAAAAAAAGAAATTTTACCTTGAAACTCATACTCGAGGACAATCTCGCAGTTACATTTTTAGCTGATCTTTACCGACCCGAATGTAAAAAAGTCACGCTGTAATGGCTGCGACGACTCATTTTCATACACTCTTTACATTATTGTAACCAGTAATATCTCTGATTGGTGCCAAAATGACAGAGTGAAAGTTACATACACTCGGATCAGTTTACAGCTTGCAACCGTAGATACTCAGCCTGTAACCGAACGACAAAGTAGATAAAATTTCGTTCCTTATTTTTGAACTTTATCTTACGATTAGTCATATAAGAAGAGTAAGTCTAGAACGTTATTTAACAAATTTTAACTCTCGTAAACCGTCGGTAATATCTAGCAAATGCAAAAATTTATTCGAGATTATCGTACAGCCTTGACCGATGATCCAACTTTTTATGTCTTCCTAACCCTTTGACTACGAAGGGTATATATACGCCCTGTACATTTTAGTGTACTGTAACACTAGTACCGTTAATTATTAAATCGTGTCTATTATCTTTTTATTATCTTTATTCGTTTATATTATCTTTATTAGCGTTTTAATTTATTTGTATTTATTTATTTTTTTAACCCCTTGACTACGGCAGATTTTGATACGCAGCGACTGTACCATACGGCAGGAATTAAGTTACGATGTGCGCCATTTTTGTGAAAACAAGGGCCCATAGGCGCCCACAGTAGTCAAGGGGTTAACGCCTAAATATCACATCTTCGGGTGCCGTTTGGGTCTATAGGCGATAGACAACCAATCGCAGGGAACGATACGCGATTATCACGTTGTTTGTCCCTATTGATGGTTCTCGTCGAGAACGAGCCATAGTCAAACAGCTAAATACTCGAATTCCTGATTCCGACGACGAAATACTCGTACTTTTAGACACAACCAATTTCACGAGAATGCTGTATCCTTCAAACTGACCATAATTTTGCACTCGATTAATTTTACAACCTCGCTATGTCGTTCGTAATTTCGTACCGATTATACAGGGTGATTCTCTCGCCACTATACTCAAAAGTATCTCTGTTCTCGATATACTGCAAATAACTTTACCCTTGCACAAGTGACTCGTAGGTCTTTACCGTGATACTTGAAGCTAATATCGATCCTATGTTATCAGCCCATCGTTTACCTCGGCAAAAACATTCGTGTCCACTGTGTAGAGCAGAAGAGGACTTTCCTAAAAGGAATGCACGTCTAATTCGTGGATAGGTCCATCTTTTCGATAATTATACAGGATGGACTATGTAAGTGATCACCTCGATTATTTACTCATTAGGGAAAAGACAAAAAATTATTATGTCGCAAATGGTAGGATGCGAAAGAATAACGAGAAGATAAGGACACTTGTTTTTTGTGAAGTTAATCCTGAAGAATTCACCTCGTCGATTTAAATCAGCTTGAAATACGTTGTCGAGATCAATATTTTCAACAATTTCGCCCTATACACATAACAGGCTCTCGGCCTTCGTTTCCGTGATAAGTGTAAAAATATTTTTAACGCTATATATCGTATTTCCAAAGTTTGAGATAAGTTTGGATAAAATTTAGACTATATTTGGATTACGCGTTGACGGATTACAATTTGTTTTGATTTTATATTCTACTATTTGTGTTACGACTATTTGATATTAATCTACTTATAGCTGATAGCCCATTCGTTTCGTTTCTGTTAGCAAGCAACGATACCGAGTGACCATCGTTTATTTAAAACATAGTTTGTGCATGATTCCATTTCTTGGAATCCTAACAAGCCCCAAGGAAGTGGCTGTGAGACAATGGACAGTCGGTCAAACTCGTACAGAGCACCAGAGTGCATGTGTCACCGGTTTTCCACTCGTAAAGTTTATTTTGCGTTGCATTTAAATCGTTGTATCTTTATCTTCTGCTATAAGGATTATTGGGTTATGGGGGAATAAAGTACCCTACGCATTATGCATTCCTGAAATATTTTTATTAAGAGAAGAAGGTATATCGTAACTCAACGAGCTCTCTGGAGCGACTAACTTTCTTCGTGCCGTTCAGACCATGGATTCTTGTCTTTGTTTCTATAAACATCCAGCCTTCGATCCTGGAACCTAAGTTTTAAGAACTAGCTCGCTTAAGGAGCGATTACTTTTTGTAAATAAACTCCTTAGTGGACGTATGTTAATTCAACGTCTACCTACTGTGTCTTAATCTCACTATTGCACTGCATACGTAACTACATATATTCCTTGTTATTGCGACAACTCTTTCGTTTTTGCAAATAAATATTCTTCTATTCAATGAAACGACGATTTCATTATTTATATTACAGTAGAAACCCGAACTTGGTCAATACTAGTATTCACCAGCCGAAACTAACTTTAACCAAGACCTCTCGGCACTCTTTATTTTGATTAGTTAATTCTAGAATATCTCTGTTTTTAAAAAGAGAAGAAAATTTTTATAATTCAAAATTCCACGAAAGTATATCATGTAACAAAGATAGTTGTTCAGTATTTGTACTTTGTTGTTGTTATTCATTTTCTCTAGTTAAAAATAGTTACCTGCTTCCTGATTTCAACGATGAAGGTATTGTAGAATAGCAAATACTGGTCTTGAGACACCGAAAATTGACGAAAGAACAAGAACACGATAACACAAACTCAAAACTCGTAAACTGATTTAACTTAGGGAAAGAACATCAAGATAACGAAAACACACAAAGACGCACTCTTTTAAACGACTCACGCTTGTGCTGGTCACAACCGATTTTCAAGGACTCTGTTTTGGTTATGAAGGACCACGCTTTTATGCTTTCCTTAACCTACGCTTCACCTCCCCGTAGAGGAGTCACGCAACTTAATTTTGTTACATAGAATAACTTTTCGATTTGCTTCTAGAAGATATCGATCTGTTTACAATTTGTTTTCGTTGGCAATAGTCGATTCGCGATTTCTTTTGGCATCCTACAGTATTTTTTTATACGTTACTAGTTTTACACTTTAAATTCACCCTTTTGCAGATCAAGCACTTCCACGTAAATATTTTATTTGAAAAGAACATGAAATATAAATTAGCCAGTAAAAAATTACAAATTCTATTAAAAGGAAATTGAAAAACGGTAATATGGAGGAGGTTTGGTTGATTCTGGGCAATGCAAGTGTCCACAAGACGTAGGAAATCCGTAACCTTGTTAGTCAGACAAGGGGCACTCTACTTTTTCTACCACCATATTTTCCAACGATAAACCCCATAGAAGAAGTCTTTTATAAAGTCGAAGTTTGTGCAAGAAATATGTTAGCTGATCCTTCAAGTTGTAAACATTTGGTAGATGTAATTAATAACTCTGTTGCAATTGTTACTTTCACGAATTGTTATAATTGGGGAACTTATTATAGTCTAGGCTGTATATGTACATATAAATTTATCTATATATATATCTAATACACATAGGTAATGTAATTATAAAATACGCAATACATATGTACTTTAATGAATTGGTAATTACTTTTAAACAAATATTTAATATACCTCTTTTTAATAAAATTTTTAATTTCTTACTGGCTAATTTATATTTCATATTTTTTTAAATAAAATATTTATGTGAAAGTACTTGATTTGCATAAGAGTGAATTTAAAATACAAAACCTGTACCATCTTACACTGAGTATACAAATTTACAGCATTCAGTTAATTCTGAAATTAACTGGTTACATCGCCACACAAGTTACATCGCCAATACCGATGAGACCTTTGTTAAAATTATTTTTATTCGATTTCGAGTTTTTATCGCAACATGACTATCGTCGATGTGTTCGATTTAGATTAAATTGTACATACACGATGTTCTTGAAAGACACGTACAAAGGGCAGTAGGTGATTCTACATAAAAAAAATATGGAAAAAATATAAAATAACTTTCTTCGTTCAAAGCATAATTTTTGAGAACGAATTTACAACATTTTTTATTTCATATTTTCCAATTTTTCATAAAAATTTTTTTATTTTTAGTAAAATTTTGCACTTATATCGAGTAAACTATACTTGTATTTTAAAATCAAAATTGCAATCCATTTTTTATTCTTTTAAATGTATCTTTAAAACCATGTGAGATAGGGTGAAACTTCTCAAATGAAAAATATTTTGGTTTTAGCGTTCTACTTCCCTACCATAAAAAATCCCAACTTTTTCTGAGAATCCGTTTAAAAGATGAAGAAAGTATTGAAAGTTTGATCGTTGGAAAAACGTTCTGCATCGCCAAAAAGAAATTATTCCATATGTAATGCATTATGCTTTGCATACACGCATACATATTGAAAATATCAGAATTTTTTATTGAAATATTTCGAGGAACGGCATTGAAAATGTAAAAATAAGCATTGCTGTAATATTTAAGAAGCAGCATTACTTTTGTATCTACTGACAAAGGAATTACCCTGTATATAAAAGCTGATACGCGAGACATATCGTAATGATTTCGTAGAAATTTCACTGGATCGCTTCCCAATGTCATTGTCGTACCCGATTCGTAGAATGGCCTGAAAACGTCGATCACCTGTGTTGATCGCTAGCGAGTGTTGTGATTCGCGACACGGAAATATCGCTTACCGACACAGTAAGGCGTACAGGGTGATTAAAGACAGGGGTTCGTAACTTTAAAAGTAAACCAAACACGCATAAGGGAAAAAAATTTTTTAATAAACTTCCTGACAAACGAGTCAATGTATCGATATTTTCAGAATATTACATATTTTGTTTAGTAACAGAAAGGACCGACTTGCTACAGGATTTATAGCCCTATATAAAAACAACGGATTGTTTAATAATTTTTTCTTCTCTCCTTTTTTTTTTCATTTTTATCTAGTTACAGACTTTCTACATTTTTTTCACCTTTTATTCGACACTAGGAAATTCGATTAGAGTCGTGTACTTTTTCAAAAATACCTGAAAGTGTTTTTATTTCACTTGTTCTAAACGAAACAAAAAATTATTTATACTTTCAAAAATATTTATCACCGACACCGTAAAATTTTAATACTTTTTCACGTTCTAAGTTTATTTCCAGTAGAGCAGCTGTTTGAGAAAAGGGCCAAATAGATATCTGGTAAAATCGTGTTTCGAGATATTCAAAGTTGAATTTTCTTTTTGTTCGTAAAATTACGATATTTTAAAAAAAAACGTATACATTCGATATCTCATAAACTTCATCTTTGATATAGAGCGAGAGTAGAATAAATAGATAGCGGATGTTTAAATGCAAATGCATATTTTTATAGAACACACGTAAAGGAACGAGACGTGTACACAAATAAAATATTAATAATATATTGTAACGCTAATTACAATGTTATATACAATGTAAATAACACATCTGCTTTTAACTTATTTGTCATGCATAAAAATTCGCAGCCTAAATTACTAGATTCTTTATTAAAAGAATAGGCAATAAAAATGCGAAAATCAGGAAAAGAACCTAGCTCGAGAAATGCTGTTCTTTCAAAGAATTCGTCGGATTTAAAACTACCGTAAATCGGTATCGTAAATTAACTTTGAATAAAGCTCCTTTATTCATATAGAGTTCCACTTCCAACGAAATTAAACTTGTAAAAGTAAAAAGTATCGGCGTATTTATAAAATTTCTATACACATTGAGCTATACACATCGGTTCATTCCATTGTATTTCTGAATCATCTTGTTACTTCCATAGAAACCGTGATTGCTGCATACACAAATGACTACATCACAGGTAGAACTACTGCCATGCCTACCTTACATCACGATATAGACATGGCATATGGAAACTATTTTTGTACATGCAAAAACTGCAAACAAGGCGCCACTAATCTAATAAGCGCTAACAATTGACAAATAGTGCTTTTTAGTGACTCTTGTTCACGAATTTTTATGCTGTACATCGAAGTGTTATAGAGGCATTTTATAACGCTAGTTTGTCGCAAACGGATAAACATTCATTATAACACAGGGAAAAGATCTAAGATTCAGCGACGGTGTCAATTGCGTTTTACCACTCGCAATTTACTGTTGACAAAATAGAGCGAGATCCATATCCACGTCATACATAGTATCCTAACAACGGTAGGGGGTGATTCTACATGCAAAAACGAATCAAGAAAAAAGAATTTTTTTTATTCGAAGCTTTGTTTTCGAGAAAATTAACTTTAAATATTCATCGAGTACGCGTGCACTTAGCTATGGCTTATGCGAATAGACTATCGATACACGAGCATTGTAGATTCGAGGAGGAAGTGATTCTACGTAAAAGAATAGATCGAAAATCAAGAATAAAATTTTGTCATTCGAAGTTTCATTGTCGAGAAAATCGACTTTGAATATTCACCGAGTACACGTGCACTTAACTTTTGTAAGACGAATGGACCATGAGTATAATACATAATATGCCAAAGAACTTCTCGTTCTTTATCCTGAAGTCTTCCGTATCCTCTGTTAACTTGAACTTGTTATTTCGTTATTTATATCGTTACTGACTGTTTTTGCAAAATGAAAGCCACCTCATAATCTATTTCTTCTTTATTTACTTAGAAAATTTGGCTAGAGTCACGAATAATCCCAATGTGCCGTTTTGCCGTGGTTAATGAAAATAAATAGAAAACTTTTCATTTATTCGTATACACTTGGTCTCCGTTAAAACAAACTTCAAACACGATTTATTCGATTCGGTATTTTAACTTACAGGCCTTCAATTCAGAAAGGTGTTTAATCGCGATAAAGAACAATGGACTGTTCGAGTAATATCTTTCGAGTTTATGTCTTTAAAATTTATTTAAATGCAAATTCAAAGTTGGAAACAAACGTTTACTGTCGAAACAGATTTGCAGAAATATTTAGTACTCTTATTTAATTAATATTTTACCGAAGTTATTATTAATAACTAATAAAGCAAGTAATTGTAATTACATTACACGGCATTTGTATATATTTCTAACACGAAAATGGTTTTTAATCTTCTCATTTCAGATTAGTTGGCGGCAAAAGAATGGTTTGTTACGACGATCGTTACATCTTAAAATTAGCAGCAGAAATTGATGGTATCGTAGTCAGCAATGATAATTATAGAGATTTGGCACAGGAAAATCCAGAATTTCGAAAGGTCATAGAAGAAAGAATTTTGATGTATACCTTTGTGAATGACCGTTTTATGCCACCAGATGATCCATTAGGTAGAAGCGGCCCTACTCTAGACAATTTTTTGAGAATTTTTCCCAAAAAATCTGATCCTGCGCCACCTTGTCCATATGCAAAGGTACATATACATACTTAAATAACTCGTATACCGTATCAAATTATCTAGAGGAGCGTTAAACGAGGCGAAATAATCGAGGACCAATGGAAAACAATGCCTTTGTTTGCAGAAATGCACCTATGGAAATAAATGTAAATTTCGACACCCAGAAAGAGGTCCTCACCCACAAAAGTCAGTTACCGAAAAGCTGGTAGAACATGTACAAAAGCATCTTCAAGTAAAAGGTTCAAATCCAAATGTTTTTTTATCGAGTAATATATCTACCAATACCTTTCAGCATCAACCACTATGTAAAACCAAATCAACGGTAACTTCTAGTACTCAATCGTTAACTTCGGTTACAAAAAGTAGATCCGCAGAAAATGTCACACTTGACCAACCGATAAATTCCACGATACATGGATCGCAAGTACCTCCTATCACGAGTTCTCAAGGTAACGATCTTTTGACCTATTAATATTTTTATCGCGCTATCTATCTTATGGCGTTGCACTGCCTGTATTTCTTACATTTAACAGTAAGTGAAGAAACCGAAGTGATTAACTCCACGTTTTCCATAACTTTTAACGTATGAAAGAAATTTCTTCTTTTTCTTTGTTGTAGTTGATCCGATTTGACAAATGGATCACTCGTATGTAACAAGAGGGAAATTCCTAGATTGCGTCGATAAAATTAGAAAATAATTCAACCATATATATGTGTGATATTTACAATGCATTTATTATAAATAAATACTAATGGCGATAGTGTTAGTATAGTAGTAATGAAAAGTCATTTTAAGTAATAAATATATAATAAATTTATAAATATCAATACCTACTATGTATATCGTTGGATTATATTCTAGTCTTACCGATACAATTTTCAGATTTCCCTCTTGCTATACAGGGTGTCCCCTTTACGTTGAACGTTTAAATTATTTTCGTTGAGGGCAAGAAAAAAATGGGAAAAGGGAATTTGAATGCTCTTGCCAAAATTATCTCGGAAGTCATTTGGACAAAATAAAAGGTCTTTTATAATGTAACGTTATAGTCGACATTAAGACGAGTTCAGTCTGATAACACTATTGTATTATATCGTATTGTTTCAAACACTTCGGTTGTAACACGGTAACGTGTATATTTTACTAGTTAAAAATAATCGATGCGAATATTCGAACAATTTCATGAATGAGCTTATATGTAAGTATTTATATATTCTTTTATCCATATATTAGCTATCAATGATCGTAAAGAGTCGAGGTAAAAGATAAAAAAATTATTTTTATTCCCTCGTATCGAAATGTACAGCA
>NW_016908637.1:174802-261044 GCF_001483705.2 Eufriesea mexicana | reverse complement strand
GAAGATTGAATAAACCAGAAACAGAACCGCCCAATATACATAAGAAGCTACAGAGACAATTGACTTTGAATCCCGTCTTTGATCCTCGACTTCATCAATTGAGACAGTACCAGCAGGCATCGCAGACAAGCTCGTTATCGCAGCAACCTGCGATAACGTCTTCCACGGTACAGCATAGACCTCTAACTAGACATTCTAGTAACGAATCGGCATACAGGGTTGGCATGAAGTAAGTTTCTGCATTTTCCATTATTTTTATAACGTTCATTTTTATATTTAATACGTCAAATGGTATAGTAATCAACTCGGTGCACGTCGGATAGGCCTTAGCTATTTCGAGGAATTAATATTTGCGAAAAAGTATAGTGAAAGCTTACAGTTTTGCAAAATAGCGTATCATATACTTATTAAATGCTAGAATCAATGATAAAACGAAAACGAGAAAACGATGACAGTTGCCTATAAACGATAAAAATATGTATATACATGTTACAATAAAAATCCGAAATCAGTTGAAACTAATATTTTAGTATAGTCGAAATTATTTTCAACTAAGGTCTCTGATCGATACTAACTTTAATTTGTCGATTCTAAAATTGACCGAATGTTATCAGTCTATATCGGTATCGCGTAAAAATCATTTAGTCATTAACAATTCTAACTTACTTGCGATAGCATTAACCTGACCGTTAAAATCTAGGATAGTAATCGAGTAATAACCGGGATGTACAGAAAAAGGTAACAATTTTTTGATATTTTATTTGTTAGAACGTGGCATATTCCCACGGCATTTTAAATTACGAAAGTTTCCCTTCTTTTCGTAAAATCATCGCGCCTTGAAGTGCAATTCCCTTTGTGACGATTGTTACGCTTTATCCAGTGGAATGTAGTTTTAACTAACCACACTCTAGATTCTATTCTTCAATTCTAGAACTAACTCGTGAAAACTAGTATCGACGAGAGGGCTTAGTTAAAACTAGCTCTGACTAGTAAAATCTAGCTTTTTCATCGACTGTTTTCGAATTCTGGCAGTAACATGCATATTTACTAGTTAGCGGGTTGGTACTCAGGCAGCACAAGGACAAGAAGGTTACTCCGTTTGTTACATCTGACTTCCACTTTTCATGCCTTTGAAATCTATACTCCTGACGAGTAGTAAAATCTGTTACAACGGCACGTTCTTCTTATCTTGTGTTAAATAGTTAGCGCTAATCTTATATCTACGCTGGTGCTTTCTCTTCGTCCACTCTTGTCATCCAGTAGTAGATCTATTACACCATGACCAGTCAGACCCGCATTCCTTCCGACTGTCAATTTACTACGCAGAGATAAGAAGATGGCTAGTGGAAGGAATACAGGTCTCATTGATCATAGGACGATCGTAAAAATATAACGCACCCATGATTCACCGGAAATATCACATCTATGCACGCCACTGACACATAGTCACAGAATTAGCGTTAATTTTTTAACCTTTAACTACTATAGAAACGAGTGAAAATTTTTCGTAAATTAAAGTATTTTCTTTTAATTATTATCAATCGAAAATCGGCCAACTTTTTGTTAAAAATTTTTGTAACCGGTAACTATTTCAAAGTTAAAGGCCATACGTACGCGCGTATTATCTTCATCTATCTTGCAACCCTAAAAAATTCGTCCGAATCGGACCTTCTTTGCGAATTCTTCTTATTGCAGCAAAAGAGGAATATATTTCGATAATTTTGAAAATTGTTTACGTTTATGACGAGTAAGCAATTAGCAATCATGATTTTACTCATTTTATCTTAACGCGATGCATTTTATGACAATTTTTATCGTGCATTCTGTTTTCTTTCTCATTTTAAATTGAACTTTCTTGTTCCTGTGCTGCTTTGCGGTCCATCTTCTCGTCGCTACCAGTACAGTACCAGGCAAGTATGGTACCGATAACAAAATGACGCGATATCGCTAGACCAGTGTGCAATGAGTTAGATGAAAATTACTATGGATTATTATTTCACGTGTCGTAAGTAGATAAAAAATGATTTGTGTTTGATTGTTCAGTTGGGAACACTCGGAAGGAGGACAGTGTCATCCGCACGTAACGCGTATCGCTTCGGCACCAGATTCGTATCAAGCTTGGTTACCAAATAATTCAAATATGGCTTTACCATCGGGATCAAATCAGCGGTTGGGTGCTTCGGATCCACAGTTAAATGTCGTTACGTCTCCTTTATACTCGGCTATTCCATCGGATATGCTAAGAGAATTCCTCGATACCAGAACAAAAATACATTACCATTTGGCGAATATTTTCCCCGAAGAACATGTGAGAACTGCTATGCTACTTCACCCATTTGAAACCGATCCAATAGAAATCTGTGTTGCTATTTTGAAAATGTATCCACAATAATGGAGTAAAAATCATTTCGTACGTTTATTTAATTTATATTTATTAAATGAATATATAGTATATATATATATGTATAATTAACAGATTTTAAAGTGATTTTAAATATTTGAAAATTACCGTAATATTCAGCGAAACGAACAAGAATATTGTGAAGAGAATTAAAGGAATATTCGTTGTATAATTAATACTTCTTTTAAACGTGACTAAATTTTATTCGTCTTGCAAGAAGAGCAACCGAACTGATAAATTTTTGTCTAATTTCAAATACCTAAATTAACGATATATGGCTTTATTCGTACACGGTTAACGATTTACGACGTATTCGACGTTGAACTATCCAAATATCTCTGTTCAATGAATAATCAGAGAAATGTAAATGTAGCGAACTAAAATTCTGCTATAATCTACTTGCAACGCTATCTTTATCGAATTACAGAATTTTGTATATTATACATTCCTGTGAGCGATAAATGACCAAGCGTTATGCTTATCGTTTTATAGATGATGTGAAAAGAAAGAGGAAACTACAGGAAATATCCTTTTAGTGTACATTTCGGATGTACATTTTGACAATGGTCTACAATTGGAACTATGTTATTTGGATCTGCACGTTTCTTTTTCTGATTTATTAAATAAGAAACTTCGGACTATGAATACAGTCGAATTTGTCGATTTTGTTCATAAAATTTGCGACATTCCTTATTTTTTCCCAATCTCTCATTTATAATTAGATACTACCGATTTCAAATTTTCCGTTACAGAAGACATCGCGGAACTTGAACGTTTTTTTACTTGAACATTTTGTTGATATTAATCGTCTACGTGTAAAACTATAAATCATTGTTTTAAGTATTTGAAATCCTGTCGCTATATTTAATATGCTATAAGTAGGATATAAGTGTAACAGTTTAAATACTCTCTTCGTCAATTCACTGGACAGTAACGTCATTTATCGAACATTATAATAGAACATTGATTGAAGGTTAATTAAACGGATCCGGTGGATCAGTGAGATCGAATGAACGAGACTGTTGCGAGGTACCCTCTCCAAAACTGCCCGAGCTCGACTCAATTTTATCGTTTGAACGCAACATCGACGAAAAGATAAAAACAAATGAAAATTCGAATATTCCAGCTAATATCGAACGATGAAATATTATTTTGTTCAATAAATAACCAGACACTTTTTTAATTCTCACGCTTCGCTCACTTTTATTAATTGGCGAGAATAAAGATCGATTCGTATTATCCGTTCAGACGAATGCACAGAGTATTTCTATCATTCGCGTTTGGTCCGTGTTCGATGTTAGTCTTAAGACATCTTTCACAGAGTAACCATCGATTGAAGATGTGTTTACATTTATTCTTGGAAGCTCGATGCCGTATTATTTTTAGACGAAGAGGGGTAAAGAATTAAAAATCGTCGTCAACGCTAGAACTACCAAAGGTAAAATAAGTCAAAACGACCTGTTTTAGTTTGTTAAAAAGGCAGTTGCTTTTGGCAAAATTGATTTTCATACCGCTTTAATTATCATCGATAATGCGTGTCATATTTAGATGCTCATTACAGATCGGTAGTTCTAGTGTTAAGAAAGAGAAAAGTTCTCCCAATACTTCAGGTTCAATGCACAGCCTCGACGTTTCTACGAGAAAAATCGAAAATTCCGTTAAAGGACAAAATACAGTTTTCACGGAGACTATAAAATGTTGCAGAGGTTATTATCGTTATAGATCGTCGCGTCTCGTGCCTCTCTCGTTCACGATTTTTCTCCCAAGTATGTACGCATTATATGAACGTGTAGGTTCAAACACTTTCGTTAGATGGAGATATTCTTGCCGAAAACGTCGGCTTTCATATGCTGGAAACGAAACGTGCCTGAACTGATTTGCGATCCTATATATTATAACATTAAGCATGTCAAACTCGTTTTCTACCACTGGCCACGTATTAAATATTACAGATGGGCCACGTTATGAAAAATAACTCGAAATGAAAGTCAGATTTTTTAACATTAACATTGCAGTTACGTATACAAAATAACACGTGTGCGAAGTACATCGTGTTACAGAAATACATACGAAGTATAGAAGTTGTGTTTTTCAAGTTTACGTTATTTAAATAAATTTATATAATCTTTTTGAGAAAGTTTGATAGTTTTTCGTAAGTGAAATTATCAAAATTTGGTTGAATTTGTCGAGACCCGTGGTGATTTTTAAAATTGATTTCACATACTGATCCGTCGATCTTGATCTTTCCATAGTTTTATCATTTTTTAAAGTTGAAAATAAAGTTATTCGCGCAAATATGCGTTACGTGATTGCAGATATGCGAAATCTGTAAATATTTGAATATTTACTAGAATACTAATAAGAAGATATAAAAACATTTATAGCTTAATCCCTTAACGACCATGCCCTGTTAACACGGTTTCGCTTTTACATAAAATTTCCTTCATCTCGTGTTAACACGCTCTGTATTTTATTCTCCGCGTTTATGTAAAACCGTGTGTATTCGTATTTTATAAAGTATTAACTTTTTTATAACGTTGATCAGGATATTTTTATCACAAGCACCTTTTAAATAAATAATACAAAACTCAGGAGTCTCGGGAGTTTCTGACCGATTTTTCGAAAATAATTCGATCCTTAAAGGATCGATCTACAAGGATGTTTGCTCGAACCGTGTACCGTTCCTTAAACGTTCCGAGCCTGAACGGATAACATAAATCGACCTTAATTTTCGTGAAAACAGCAAAGCTGTTCTACGTGTAATTAACACGATTTTATCGTATATCGAAATTCGTCCAGAAAAGCGGAAAGGATAGAACCTTGCCGGTATAAACGTAAATTAAATTTACGCTTCGTAACTTAAATGTATTTTCTAAATCGGATTAAAGAGGAAATTATCAAACGGAATATCAAAATTTTCCATTTTGTAATATAGATCGTTAAAAGTATTTAGAATGTTTCAAATATATTTCCACGTTATATTTTAAGAATTACGTTGTGTACGCAAATTTGAGATAATAAGTTATAAGCCAGAAAACCAAATTCAGCACTTTAGGTTATTTTTTATTTTAATGGTCACGTTGATAATTTCAGGATATCTATTATAATTGTTTATCTCTCTCTTTCCATAGTACGTATAAATATGTACTTACATTAATAAAAAGAGGTTACGATCTGGACAAATACACGCATACAGGATGTCCTATTCAATCTGTTTTTTTTTTTTTTTTTTTTTTTTAGTACTTTTAACTATAAAATATAAAAATACTGTAAGAATGTATATAGGAATAGTATCTGGAGTGCGTGTGGAAGGATGAGTGACCGTGTGAACGGGATGCTTATGGAAGTATCGGTTATGAGTGAAGAGAGTTAGGTATACGTCTAAATGTTTGGGGTACGTATCTGAGTGTCTCACTGAATCGAGAGGCATCAGGTGAATAAAATCCTCTCTCCTCTATACATTCTTTAATTTCACTCAGAATTACGTCGGAGATCTTTTTCGCTTAATTGGTCCCTTTCTTTTTGGGACATGGCTGACTCCTGCTGACTCCTGCGGATGGTCTTGGAGTTACTACTCTCCTGAGTCTTCTTGAAGCAGGGACGGGAGGATCATCCTTTTCTAAATAAAAGTAATTTGACACGTCGATTGCGCCCGGAGCGTACAAGTCCTCGTCTTCAAAACCTTTAACATGCCATTTAACATTTCGCTCCAAAAATAACATGTTCTCCTTATTTTATTCTTTCCTATTTTCTGTTAATTCACGAGATTTCATATATTCTATGTGGTGTTCAGCCGGGTCCCCGGACACGTTGCTCACCTCGTTCCTTCCTTCCGGGCAGTCCGGTCTCCTATGTCCGAATTTGCCGCATTGATAGCAGCTTCCTCTTTCTCTCTTTGGGTGTGTACAGTTCCGGGAGAGGTGACCTCTTCCATCGCCCTGCCTCGGTCGTCTTTGTGGTCGTCGGGTCTCGTTCTGGGGGTGCCGCCTTTCGTCGTGCTGGCTCGCTGGGCAACGTTACGTTCTCGAAGGCCTGCAGCATCTTGTCCGTCGTTTGGAAGCGTTGGATCTTTGCCTGGTTTCTTAAATTTTCATGGGGAATATCTTGCATTACGTAATCAATGATTTCACGTTCGGACAGTAGGGCTCGGCCGCTAAAAAAGATCTTGTCGTGGAGATAATCCGCGAATATTTCTCCCGATTCCCAGGTACGCTCCAAGCATCTTTTGGATCCGCGCGAGCAATTCTACGTGGCTCAAATCCATGTAGTCCTCCTGCGTGTTATACCACCTCAGCGCCCTCTCCTCCAGTTTCGCACATATGAGCGCCTTTGCCCCGTAGTAGTCTAAAGCATAATTGTGAATAACCTTTTCTATTTGCCGTATCCAAAGGTCACAATTGTCGGAGCCGTCGTAATCCCTAATAACATTTTTCACGTCCCTCCAGGTAACGGCGGTAGAGGACGTCGCTTGACGGCTTCCTTCCACGCTGTGGTCGCTCGACCTCAGGAGTTCCAGTTCCAGTTCCAGTTCCAGTTCTTTCCTAAGAAGACGCGCCTCTCTTTGGGCCACTTCAGTCATTTTGAGCAATAATTCTCTTTCCGTAATTTGCAACTGCGGACGTTCTTCTGTCTGTAGCATCTCGACCGGCATGGTCCCGTTCCCTTCCGATTGTCACTTCGTTGCGTTTCTAAGTGTACTGCGGAACTGCGGAACTGCGGAACTGCGTTGCTCTAACTCACACGTAATAGAATCGCTTCGCCGTCGTAAGAAAGAAAAGCAAGGGCCAACATGGAATCCGTAATTCGCATAACCCGTACTCGTAAGATCCACTCTGGTGGAAACGTAAGGTTCTAATCCGACTCTGGTGGAAACGTAAGGTTCGAATCCCACTTCTGAATTTGTAAAGAACCAATCCCACTCCTGAAATTGCAAATTGCTCTAGTAATAATATTCTAATAATCAGAACGGACCGAAATTCTCTAAACGCAAAACTCTCTGAAAGGAACTCTTTAAACTCTGTCTAACGACTCTCTCGCCCGCGCCCTTGTACCCTTATTTAAACCATTCATGCTGTCCTCATCTATACCCATGCTCTCTTTCCCAATCACGCTTTCCCACGCATTCTTCGTAGCCCAAACACTCAGTGGGTCACGTACCCCAAACATTTAGACGTATACCTAACTCTCTTCACTCGTAACCGATACTTCCATAAGCATCCCGTTCACACGATCCTTCCACACGGTCACTCATCCTTCCTCACGCACTCCAGATGCTATTCCTATATACATTCTTACAATACTGAATAATGGTAAAAAGTATTCGTCACCTCATTTTCTTTGTGATGCTTTTTTACAGTGTGAACTTAAATAGGACACCGTGTATATCTTCTACATGAACGTCTATCGACGACAAATCGAGTATTACTTTATATTAAAAAGTTAAACAAATTATAAAAAATAGAAGAACGTAAAAGAAAGTCGGTATTTTCTTCAAAACCGAGATCGAGAAATTAAGAAATTTAAATTTTAAAGACTATTACAACTAAATTTTAACGGCTATTAGTATTTTAGGATTCAATTATACTCGTGAATCTAGGAAATTGTAATCCAGTTCATTGTAAAATAATTTTTACCTAAGTCATAACCTCTTTTGGTAAGTACTTATTTAAGTATTCAATGTTTTCATTTTTATTTAATTTTTTAAAGTATTAGTTTTCTCGAAATTGAAGCAAATACCTTTTTTAAACATGTTTTCTCGCGATTTATCAGACAATAACGGAGAAATTTTAATTACGAAAGTAACTTTCCCATGCGGGTCAAAATAATGTAATAGATTTGTTTTAAATGAAAAGAGTAAAACCTCTTATATAAAATAATAAACGAAATCGCTTCTTTCTTTGCAAATGCATTATTAACCATCTTTAGTTAACGAGAAAATAAAATGTATTTATTTTGAATAAAAATGCTCGTTTTTTTATTACAGTTAAATTGTTTTCTCATTTTATTTCGTATATTATACGTATATATTATATATGAATACATACTAAATACTCCTATGTTTTACACGAAAATAAACGAATTAATCAGTCAGCTGTGGCGACCTCTTTTCAAAGCACACACCTATATGTATCGCGAGAATGAAACGATGATTGGTGTAGTCAGGAAACACAGAATAAATGACGCTTTTAAAATATTGAATCAAAAAGACGGCTTTATTGTTTAAAATGAACAATTTTATTACTAATATTTACTCATCCACTTACCATAAATGTACATAATAATCGAAAAACTCAGGAAAAATGAAATATCTATAAAAGTGAAAAATTGAAAATGGTGATGTTGAGTGGTGATCAGCGCCATGCATCGGTCCTGTGGCCGACTATCCTTGATCGAACGCTATAATAAATCAGTCTCAGGCTTTAGTGCTAAGCTAATTGCTTTTCAGCCAGTGCATACGGGGATGCATGAATTCATGTCAAATTATTTATACTTTTTATTTGTTTGTTTTATTTCGTCTTTACCTTCAAAGATTCTTAACATATTGAAATTTACGAATATATTCTAGTTTTCGCTAAAATTGAAATTGAAATAGCAAATGGTAACTAACTTTTACGCATGACGGATATAGTCGTTAAGGACAGCTGACTGGTTAAAGGTGTGACTCATATGTAAAGCAGATAATTCGGAAAGTAAGTTATATAATTTCTCTAGTTCTAAGATCACGGAAAAGAAATAATTTTTCATTTTCTTAATTTCTATAAGAATTCTCGTGTAACGAATACATCGAAATATTTTCATTTTGCTTAGATCAAAGATATGCCATCGAGAATTTTAAGTTGAAACATCGACGTAATTAAGGCGACACTTTCCACGTGAGACACTTTTATTATACCCATCATTATTTCCTTTAACTTTGTAATTTTTGTTGCTAGATTAATAATTAGTTTTTAACAACACCACTTGTAACCGTGATCGACGTTTGGCGGCGCAACAATCGCCAATTCACTTTCTCTTACGCGTTTGATGCTTCGATATTTTTGACATTCATATCGCAGTCACTGATGATTGCGACTCGAAAAAGGAAGGATCACGTAATTGCATTCCGAAAAGGTAAGTGGCAAGTAATTTGCAACACAGCTTACCATTATAATTTTATTATCGAATTTAATTACGCTTCGTTTTTTGCATAATACGATTGTCATTCGCACGATCATTGACGAAATGGAATGTTGAAGATGACCGAATCGATCGTTTTATCGGTGTACATACACATATGAAATGCATGCGGCACTACGCAAGACGGTAAAACAAACGATTCGGCATATGAAAATAATTATATAATATAATATTTGGAACACGTTACAGCGAATCGATTAATTCGCATGTTCGAGAGTTAAAGAAATGTAACGAAAATACAAGGAAACGTGAACGTTACGCTTTTTTCCCCCATTACGCTGAATAATTTGTAAATTCGAAAACTAGTCAATTAATCAATTTCGAACAAAACTCATTAACATTCAATTCGTCTATTAAATTTCTTCAAGGATTATACGAAAAATTTAGATTTTATTTTTATATTTACAATATATTTGCGAAATAGCGTATTTTCTCTTTAAACGTTACAAACTTCTTTAATTTTTTGCCCTCTTTCTTTTTTTCGAAATACGTACTATAATCCTAATAAAAATTAGTAACTATAAGATTTCTTATTCTTCTTTCTAACAAAAAAGTAAAGGAAATGAAAAGAAAAAAAATAAATAAAAATAATTTCAATACAAATTTTTCTTAGATCTTAAGAATATCTGTTGGTGCTTCGAAAAATCTAAATCGATGTAACTTGTAATTTTTTAGCCAGAAATTTTATTATAATTTCATTTAAAAATGTATTATTATAAATCACTTCTAATACTTGCACGAGAACCCCTTCTTCATTGTTAAACGCTATGTCGATCTCTGGAGATTAGAATTGAACTTTTCATTTACGATATTGATTGTCAGTTGATAGTATCAAATTTATTTAGTTTAGACTGTAATGGATTTTATCGAAATATTTGAAAGAAAAATGAAATTTTTGTTCGCTGTTTGATCATGCACGAATACATTTCTTGTATTTACACTCCCCTACAATGTTATAAGATACTACATGAAACCTTATAACCGTATAAATCCTTGGCAAAATAATGAATTTTCTTTATCTACATACAGTTAGTGCTATTGTTTACTTCGAGTAATATTTTTAACTCACCGTCGTTATTTATATTTCTAAGAATTCGAAAGTTGAACAAAAATACCGTTTATTAACCGCCTTTTTAATGCTTGTTTGTTTTATATACTTGCACTTTTCTTCAATGCATAGTTTTCATTTTTCCATCCTTTCAAACAAAATCTGGACTGTTTTTGCAGCGTATACGGCTAAATTGTCGCGTTGAAAAATGAATCTTCGTTTCGCTATGTCCTCTGCATATATTCCCTGCACCGTTTCGACAATTGCCTATCTTAATATCGTAAGATGATAGTTTAGGAAAACAAATTGCAAACCATCCAATAATAACGTATGCAGGATATTATTCTTGAAAACGAATCGAAAATCAACTGATTTAGAAGCAAAGCTAAGTTCCACTAAGTTCTTTACGGAGTGGTGAAACGCAGGTGAACGGAAACGTGATCGTCACAGGGAGCGAATCGGCAAGGTGACGTAATTTTCACGGCTGAATCATATCAGCCGATTAGCGATCGATAAAAGCACGCCATCGAGCTTTGCAAAGGGTATAAAAGCAGAGCCCTCGACGACACACAGGGAGTCCTGAGTGAATACAGTTTGTGACCGGCACGGACATGAGTCATTTGGTATCGGAGAATTAGACGAATAGAAGCGCGTTTCCTTCATGTTAAAATTACGTTACTTCGATATTATTTTCTTGCGTTTAATCAGTTTCCGAGTTTGGTGTTCGTTTTCAGTGCCTCAAACCGTTCACGCAGACCCAACATCCCTTCTTTCATTCCTTCGATAAAAGAAGGCAGCCGAGGACAAAATAAAACCTGTTTCTGGCATCCTACGATATTTATTTTTACCAAAATAGTCTGCATATTTGTTTCGCCAAAATAGCCTACTGCCGACTAAATCATTATGCCACTGTCATCCCTTTGTCGCCTTTGAAGCGTGATTTTATCTTTCCTTCAGTCGTGTAAATCATTGATTCCATCTAAATTAAAACGTGACTCGTCGGAGAAAATTATTTTCTTTGCATTTTTTACGCCGATATAATCATTATTCGGCAAACCCTAATCTTTATGGCTACTGGATAATGGAGGTTCTTTGATTATTTTACGTCGTCTTAAGTGCTTTCAACGTTTTATTATTCTTCTTATGCCTTTTTCTGTATCAAGTCCTATTGTAATTTGTCTTGCTGTCAAGGTTAAATTGCAAGTTTTCCTTAAGATGCAATCCTGGATTCTCTTTTCAATAGTTTTCACTTTCGAATGGCTTTTCTAATAATTATAAATAACTTATCGACTACTTCCTAATGTCTTAGAGATTTCTGTTACAGCACTGTTTATCTTTCAAATTTTTAATTACCTTAATTTCGCTTTCATTTGATTTCTTTCCTTTTGACTCTTTAAACCGCGATACCTAATATTTTTGTATCGCACGATTAATGTTAATGATTTTACACAATTTTCTCTCCTTGCCTGTTTAACTGTGGCTATCTTCTAGCTTCATCTCGGTTAATAGAACGTATTTTCACGTAACTTTGAACTTTCTAGAATTATTATCTCCGATGATGCATTAAAGAATAACTAAACAATAATATACACAGAAAATGGATTTCCTGTGGTTTTATATAGTGTCTTATAATATTATCGCAGTATGTAATGCTACCTGAATAGGAAATAAAAGAAATATCATTTTCTTTGCGACCCATTATGTTACATAAAACGTGCACATATAGTATATAATTTAGAGTTTCTATACCGTATAATACCGTATAATTTGTACTTCATATGTTCATATCAATATTTTGTAATTTAATAATAAAAATAAAATTTTCGAGTAAAAATGACCTACATGTAATATACATATAACTTTGTGCAATAAATTTTAAGATATTAAAATTTGACTATGTTGTAATAACTGAAATTTCTATATTCTTATATAGATATGTATATCGTGATCGATAAGTAATTTATAGTTCTAATTTAATTTTGTTGTAAAATAAAATGATTTTTTCATAATAAATAATAAATGTTCTGAAACCCTCCTCTTGATACGATGTAAAATATTATAAACAATATTTATATCAGATTTGAAATTAACAGGTTATTCTACTGTTAAAGAACAATGTAATAACGCGACTGTAATCGAAAAAGCGAAAAACGACTAATTTCAGAGTTTTTATTTTTTAGTTATGGAAGACATGCAGCTTCTTATGGAAATACTAATATTGGTGCTTAATGAGATGAAAACGTAGTAATATATATTTTATTTATTTTCACCGTTATACTTAAATTGTTATTATTTACGTCACATTTAAGCTAAGAAGACGAGTGTTATTCGCTAAATTTAAAAAAAACTATACCGTACAATTGAGACGTTATATTTTGTTGAATATTTTGCTACATTTTTAATAAACCATTAAAATTGGTCCCATAAAAATTTCAAACTTTAGATTTATAAAGAATTTACAAGTTTCTGTTTTAATGTTTTATTTCATAATAATTATAACTCGAGCATATTAATCTTTATTCGCAAGTGTATAAATATTACATGTTACTTGTAAAATTGTGTAATTTGTGCCATCCTGTTATTTATAGCAATTAGTTTAATATATACTTATACACAAAAGTATTCGAACGTTTACATTTGCTCCCTTTAATAAATGAAATCCGTGTTAAACGATAATAAGCTCGATAACTTGAATCTTAAAAGAAAGCTAAAATTTTCGAATCATAAGCGTGTTAACTTGTAAAAGGTTTCAAGTAAGAGAGGTGTAATTCCAACGGAAGATTCGACAACCAGAGGCTTTATAGGATGATTGATATTTTTGCAAGGTACAGTTAAAAGAAAGAAAAATTCAATTTATAAAAGTGTTATTTATTGTGTGTACATACATGTACTCAATATGCATATAAAACGGAAAATGGAAAATCTGTTAACAGCTTGAACACCTTATCAAAATTTTTTATCATAATATTATAAAATAAAATAATCGTATCTAAAACCTTACATGTTTCGATCTTGGATCACATAAACTTTAAAGCCAAACCGATTTCATGACCTCGCTATATCGTTTCTCTCAGCTGCACATAATTACTTTGAATTACAGAGGCAGCAAGGGAAAAATACGACTCACAGAGGTCAACTCCGACTCGAAGAGTTACACTACTTCGAATTCAAGTTTCAAAGGTAAAGTAACCTACCTGAGTCTGTGTCAAATAATTCGAGTGAAAAGAGATTTATATTTATATCTCGATAAGAAGCGAAATAAAACAAGTAATTATTAAATTATATGTTCCTCTTGGTACAAAATAATTTTTATTTGAAATATATTTTCATGTAATCGATAATCGAAGTAACTCAGCATCTATGTAATAAGAGAAAACTCTGAAAATTACGTTAGAAAATAATTCAATGATATTGTTTTGTCGCGTCGCGATCGAATCTCGTAATTCCGACGGGTCGTAAATCCGTCTCGCGACCTCGCAAATGTTGCCCGCCAAAATTAATTTTGGGCAACTGTTTAAGTTGCAGGAGCGTAAAGGAATCGTGTCTTCGACGTTTCGGAAAGAACGTGGCGTATTGTTGATTTGGAGAGAACTGATGTCTCTGAGATCTCGAACGGAAGTGTTTGGAAAGAACCGATGTCTTTGAAGTCTTGAAAGGAAGTGAGTTCCTCGATCTTCCTAAGATCGGCCTTAGGAAAAATCGGGAGCTCACCAAATGTAATTGGCTGTTTTTGACCAAGGGCGTTCTCTTGGTTCGCGAATCGGTGACCTTGGAGAAAGAGAAGGTTCCCCCAAAAAGTAAACGATAGTGGAGGAAACCCTCTCCTCCAAGGTGGGGTACCAGGGGTCCACCCGCGCGCTGGTGACCCCATCGATCGTTTGTTACCCCTAGCGAGGGCCTGAGGCTTCCAACGTGTGCGGACCACGTAGAGCCCTCAGGCCTATTGTCAGCCAAGTCTTAAGAGCCGTCGCCTAATTTCGTTAAATTAGGGATTTCAGGATTCTCGTGTTCCGCGACACGGGAAGTCAAAGAGGAAAGGTAAAGCAGTCAAACATGCTGAAGGCATGGAGCGGAAAATTCCTATACCGAATTGTTTGACCCTAAGAGCTGGCTGTTGGAAGACCGTAACGGGTCTTCTTTGTTCCACGACGGAACAGATATTTATATACAGTATCAGTATGTATCTATTACACATATGCATTACTAGCATATTACAAAAGAATTCTAGTGTTGTATACCATATGAATCGAAGGCAGTTAATAAAAAATTCAATTTCAATACAATGTTGATTCGTCGCTCGTTGCTTATGACATTCCATTAATAATACCAGTGCTCCTTTGAATCGTATTATTCCTTTTGTAGTTTCTACGCTTTGTAATTACTATTAATACCAATGTATGCATTAATACCAGCACTAACGCAAACTATTAATTTTCAAGTTAAAATATGGAGCCAAATATCACCGTTTTAAGATTTCTCTATTTTTATTCAAATATCAATGGACATCATAATAAAAAGAAAACTTGTATATTTACTTTAAAGGGTGATATACGAAAGCCTGCAATCAATATTTCATGAAAGTTTATAAACGCAAAATTTAAGACAGTAATATGAAATGGTGCGTCTTTCAGTGATTAAAGTCTTCCTAACTTTATTCCTTTAGTAAAAATTTCTCGTGTCCTGTTAGTAAAAATACATTTTAATCGTTCAAAACAAATTTTATCGATGCTCAAATATAGTCGAAAAAGATAAAATCAATCCCCCAAAATACAGTTACTTATTGATTTTATTTTATAATTCATAAAGCTGTAAGAGTCAAAAGAAAATTCCAAGATAAAGTTCCAAGTTAAATATAAAAGATTTGCCAATCATGTGAATGATTAACAAATTATGCAGATGGTCATAAAATAATAACCATTTTTTACAATACAAATACGAATTATATGCAAATTATTTTTGATGGTGATAAAACTCTTCAAATGGTCTTAATAGATTCTTTACTTTCTTTTCGCATGTGCAATAAATATTTTATTTTAATTATAATTATAATTAAAATTAAAATTAAAAAAAAGATATTTTTTTAAACGTGCTTTATTATTTCTAATATTTTCATAATGTTTAAAGTAATATCATTATAATGATGTATAATAATAACATATATCTTGATCCTATTTTTCCTTACTATCATTAAAATCATCGTAATCTTTTGGTTCTTGTCCTTACTAATGGAATCATCATCGTTATCAAAATCACAACTTGATATTGTGAAATAATTTTTTCCTAAATTATTTTTATATTTGCCAGAAATTTGTTATCATTGCAATTGTATCATAGTATTCAGTCATAGGATTCCCATATTCCTTCTTTTTCAGTATATTACTGGTTTCTGTAAATAGATTCCAAACCAAATGCTTGTACCTGAGAAGAGTATCTTGAATAGAGTTAATTCTTTGAATTTCGGCTTTTAATACTGAACAAAATTTGGATATATTTTCTGTGATAAATTCCCAGGCCTCCTCATAGTGATATTAAGATGTCTTTTCAAATATAATTACGTATTTGAATTTTTTTAACTACTTAATCAGTAAAATATAATAGCTTTCACTCGAATATTTGATTAAGAAGTAAACTAAGATTTTCATTGTCGGAGTCGTCTATTTAACAAGTAACAATTAACTGTCACATTGAAACTTGTAATATCTAAATTAATAGGACGATATGACTATTCGAATAAGAGAATTTTCGACTAGTAGAACTCTCGTATTTCTTTATTATCCTTACTCGATATTACAAAAAATTATAACAACAATAATATAATAACAATTGCAAAATGTAAAATATATTAAATAATAATGTTAATGTAATATCTTTTTTAATTATTTATGGGTCCTATATATTTTTTACTGTTAAATCGCATAAACTTCTTCATGTAAAGAATTTGTACTAAATTACATTCTTTTTATTTCTCGAATTATCTAAATTCATCATCTGATAACATAAATAGTTCGTAGAAGAAATCGAATTTCATCGTCGATTATTACAACAGTAATATTGTTTCCTCTTCATGGATCTTGTCAGCTTCGTTAACTTCGTTCACGAAACGAAAAAGTTTCCACCATACTCTTTCCAATTTAACATTTATTATGCTAAACCATGTATTCCCCTTCAGTTTCTTACTACAATAATAATAATAATAATAAATATATGAACTACGTTTTTGTGTTGATAATAAAAACTGTCTTGATAGTAAAAACAGGGAAATGTATCTGCTATTTGGATAATATTCAAATGTAGATCGTCCAATAACGATTTCATTGTATTTAACGGTATGAAACATTTATTATGATAATTAAAACAAATTATGGTACAAATTCTTGATATAAATATTAACAGAGTGTAGTTCAAGAATGATCGAAATGATAGATGTAACTACGTCATCTACGTACCTTGCCTTTTTGTAACGTTTGAATTTTGTTTGATGTTATAAGATTGTTCTTAGAACATGTCATTCTCTATGTTCAACGGATAATATCTTATTCTATTCTTAGCTAATCTTATTTCTAATCTTGGTTAATTTTTGTTCTTACACCATGTTACGAGATCTTACATCTGTTACAAGTTATACGAGTTATATTCATACATGTTAAATCTTAAAACAACAGAATGTCTTATTAGTTCTTAATCTATAGGTCCCTAATGCACATCATACATGTGATATCTAGACCTTTACTCCTAAGATTACTTCCTATTTATTATTGGATTATTGAGAAAAAACGTTTAAACAACTATTTTCCACGCATCTTCCAATATATAAGACACTCAAACTTCTTAAAAATCTATATAGATATTCATATGTTTAATAGGACTCTTAAAGTTCATCGATAATATGAACTTTCTTATGATAATTTTCTTTGGATGAACAATAAATCTCTAAAGCGAGCATCATATTGAACTCTGGGTACATAGAACCTTAAAGTCTCAAATACAGCGAAATCTCGAGTATTTAAAATAATAGGGGGACAAAATTATTTGGATAATAGAATAAACACTTTTTTACATTGAATTTCATTTCTTCAAACAGAAACATATTTTTAACAAAGAAAGGCTTCATAGATTTGAAAAGAGGACTTAAATTCTTTGCATAAAGAAAACAAAATTAACAGTTTATTTACATAGTTATGGATCCCATATCCGTTTGGTTGCAAAGTCACATAAATATTTGAATATAAATAATCGTATTGAATTACATTCTGTCTGTGCCTCAGCCAAGTCCTCTTTCGAGTGCTTCGAATTCAATCGCATTAACGGGCTTTAATTATTTCATAGTTTCGATATGCAAAATTATACGTTTTCGTTTTGTACCATTATAATAGTGTACGCTGTTAACCTCATAATAAGTTGTTCTGTTTAAGATACGTTCGGTCAAACATAGGAAATTATGTGTACGTATACAGTTTGTAAATATTCTCACAGAACGCTGTTCGAATAATAGAATATTCGGATATTAGAGTATTCCGAAAATGGAACTTCGAGCTATACCTACTGCAATACCTACTGAAATACCTACTGAAATAAAATATTTTTCTTTTTTTCTTTTAAAATATTTTTGATATTTCCATAAATACATTTGTCATGTTACAATGTATTTCTTCTTGTTGAGTCTCTTACAAGGCTAATTGTCTATTTTATACATTTTAGATTGCTCTGTGCTGAAACTTCCTACTTTGCACATAAATTGTACGCATCATAATGAGTTAGCTAAAAGAGTTGGTTAAATTTCATGGAGAAAGAAAGTGACCCTGTTACCATTAATAAGAACAAGTAAGACACGTGCATGATATACCAGTATATTACGTATTATTACAGTAACTAATGAAAACTAAAATTTATATATTTTTGATTATATCTTCTTACAACAAAAATAACTCACTCGAGCTATATTTAATTGCGTGTTACTTCAAATTACTTTTCCTTGTTACTTATTTTTCAACGATATTAATAGTTAAATAAAATCGTGTTTAAGCCGATTTTAATTGGAAAAAATTTAACTGATCAAAGATTACATTTTAATGAGAATTTAATTACAAATATCAAATACAGAAATTCAAATTTTCATCGAAGAGGAAATTAATTTAAGAATTCGCTAACGCTTGATCAAGACGATTTGGAACTGTTTATGTAAATTCGTTAAAAGAAAGTGAAAGGAGCGACTTTACTGAATTTAAATACAGATATACAACATTTTATAGTGTACAACAGATATACAACATTTTGTAATGTATCTTAATAATAAGCATTAATTTCACTTAATACTACTTATGGCTTGCAATAAAAAGAACGATTTTCCTTATCTAATGATCATATTTTAAATTTTGAACACTATCGACTCATACATAAATATAATCACATAGATAGAAATTATTAATAAAATAAGTGCATAACAAATTTGAAATAATTATAGATAATTGTAATTTATTATTATAAATGCAATTAAAACATAAATACATGATTTTGAACAATTAAACTTCAATCTAGAATTTGACTACACTTAAAATAAATCATTATAACATAGCTTTAACATCAAACTGGATAAAATTTTGTTTCTCTAAAAAAAAATAAGTAGTAATGGTAAGGTATTATACATTAATTATATAAAATATGTGCAAATTTAACGATTAGTCCATTTTATTTTGCACATGTATTTAAATATACTTCAATCAATTTTATGATTCGCTGAAATATAAAGTAATATGAATCGTTTCGTAAACTAAAAACGAAAACTAACGGAAACTTTATAATATAGTTATAAAATTCAGACCTTTTCTTTCATTCGTTATAATAGTATCTAAAACAATTTTGTCAAAGTGAATTCTCTATATCGTTTATTCATTCATTCATTCATTTATTTATTTATTTGTTTAATTATTAAAATATTAATTCTGAATGAATTTTACCATTTATCTATTTTAAATAAATTCAATTCTTACTAAAGCTACTTCCGATAGTTTATTAAAATTTTAACATTCTGGAACTTTTCTGATAAATTGGTGCTACTAAATTTTTATAATCTTGGTTAACCATCAGTACCAAGTAAACCAAATGAAATAAATGTTCTGCAATCATGTATATTCTAAATAGCGAGGAAAATAAAATTTTGAGCTAATTCAAAAATAAAAACTACATTATGCTCCTTCGATATAATAAGCCAAGATAAAAAATGATTTTGGTAAAAATTTTCATTCGATACCTATAATGAATATATCCGGCAGTTATAATGTTTTGTGATAAAATTGCAAACTCCAGAAACAAATTCGAATTTTTTCCTCATTAGCCTAAATAATTATAGATTTATAGTTTTTCAAGACTTCTTCCGTTACTTTTTATTTAATTAATGATTCGCTATTTTAAAATTCGAATTACCCGTGTTCCACTCAACGACTCGCCACAGTGCTCAAAGAATTCTTTCATAAAAGAGAAGATACGCTTGCCTCTGTAACACAGTTGTTTCGTCGACTTCCGTTACTCTAAAAGGAAAAAAGGTAGAGTTAAATCATGTCTACAATATAAACGTATAATAATATTTGTATTAAATTAAAATTAAAGTTTTACTCAAATTAACTGTATAATAATAAGTAATCGGTATAATAATCACACATAACAGCAATAAAATTAGACATAAATTTATTTTAATTTAACAGGTATTCACTAAACCCCGTATGGAAATTTTAAGCTTTTTCTCGATAACAAGTTTTTGATGGATTGTTTTTATTGTCATACAAAAATATATGCAGTGAGTAATTTCTACAAAGTCTTTCGTAGCTGATATCGCAATCTATAAGCAGCTGTCTCTGGGTGAAAAAATAAGTCTAAAATTTCTTCATGCGAGACTTTGTTTTGTAAAAAATTCATTTGAAATATTTTCGAAGATCAGAACAATTGACATGTCATTACACCTTATCTCTAACAATATACGAATTACTTTTGAAGAAAGTATCGTTGATTAATTTTCAATTTCAAATTAGTTCCTTAATTATCCCTAACTAGTATCTCTTAATTCTATTTAACATTTGAACATTTGAAAGAATTTTAACTTTTCGTAACCCATTGTCGATAACGTAGCAATAGCAGAACCCAATTTACTCCATCCAGAATCTTTTTTTTATAACGAGATTGTAAAAGAGGGACTAAAGGAGTCGTTGTTGAAAAATTGACACGTTGCCCTACGATTTCGACGGCACGTGCCACAATCAACACCTCGGCGTTACGCGTTGAGCCATTTCACGCTGCGGCCGTGCATTCCAACTTGTTCTAATCGCATTATGATATGTAAATACACGTCTAAGGTACAACTGATATAATTTTATACGATGTTTGATAAATAATTACAAACGATTTGTCAGTGAACAAAAAAGATTTATTATCTTGAAATGAACAGTAGATCAACATCATTGAATTCAAGAATGAATGCTTATTTCCAATTAACGTTTTGAAAACGTTTAGAGAAAATTAATAATCTTCGATCGTATGATATCTTTCGAAGCATATCGGTACATGTAACGCAACTTTACATCTTTTGCACTCCCACGTTGTTTCGCTACGTTTTTTATGTTTCGAACAAACTTTACAGACTCTCGATGGATTTGATTTCGATGGTGTTGAGTTTATATGTTTGGGAAAATGACCTAAATGTTGCGCGTGCAGTCTCTGCGGTAAATCTTCGGTTGATAATCGTCCTCGTCGATTATATTCCGGTAACGGGATATTTTTCAGTAACGATTCGGCTATTTCGATTCTATATTCAGCGTAACTCGGTTGTTTTCCAGTATTTAACTTGTTGAACAAAATATAGCAGTTAAACAGCGCAATATCAAACACGTAAAAGAAAACTTTTCGGTATCCTTTCGTACATTTCCTCATAACAGGGAAGCACGCTAGCATTTGGTCTTGCCGATCAATTCCAATCATTCCTTTGTTGTACTCGATCACAGATTTTGGTTTCAGAGTGGGATCAAATTGATTTCTGCCTTCTTCTGTCATTTCTGCTGTTTCGTGTTTCGTAGAAATAATATAAACGTTTCGTTTATCGCTCCATTTTAATGCCAGTATTCCATTGCAGCTTCTCATTATACATTCTCCCCTTTGTAATTTTTCTTTAACAAAATCTTTTGGCATATTCTCTCTGTTCAAACGTACCGTCCCAATGGCATTAGTTTTATTGTTAAGCAAAGTTATAAACAGCTTTGGTGAAGAGTACCAATCGTTTAAGTACAAAGTATGTCCTTTATGTAACACTGACTGTAATAGCTCTTTGACAACGTTTTCGGATACACTGTCATTAGAATTTCTTTTGCCATTACCTATATATATTTTAAAGTCATAGCAATAACCAGATGCTGACTCGCATAATTTATAAAATTTAATACCGAATCTCACCCTTTTCCATGGATGAAATTGCTTATGAGGTACACGTCCTTTATATTTTATTAGCGATTCATCGATAGTAATGTCTTCTTGCATTCTATACGCTTCTTTAAATCTCTGATTTAAAAAATTTGTCACGGGTTTTATTTTCCGTAATTTATCTGTATTGTCGGCTGTATTGTTGTTCGTAAAATGCAAACATCTAGTTATTTGCAGAAATCTTTTCAGT
Organism: Eufriesea mexicana; assembly: GCF_001483705.2. Taxonomy (NCBI): domain Eukaryota; kingdom Metazoa; phylum Arthropoda; class Insecta; order Hymenoptera; family Apidae; genus Eufriesea; species Eufriesea mexicana. The sequence continues at coordinate 238,769 of NW_016908637.1, read as the reverse complement.
GGCATTGTTTTTCTGAATATCGGCGTTTCGATAACGGCCCTCTTAGACCAATTCATTTGAATTGTTGCTTTCTTAACTTGAGCCATTATTATACATAATGCGAAATATATTTTTATTTCGCCAGAATCAACGGGAAACCAAGTTTCGTCTATTTTTCGTCTCCTGTTTTTATTGTTTATTATTTGTTCCGCGTATCGATTTGTCTCCGTTACGATATTTTCCCAAAACGTATTATCAAATATTATATAAAAAATGTCCAATTCTTTCTCGTTTGCACCTAACTGATTTAAAATTGCCTCTTTTATGCCAGGAGTCTCCGTATAATTCCAGTCTTTTGGTTTATTACTTTCTTCTTTCCAAATCCAATGCTCTGATTGTTGATCATCGATGTAGACATCGTCGTCGATATCATCTTCGATAACCAGTTGTTTGCAACGTTTTCGTACAGGTGACAAAATATCACTACTTTCACTGTCACTATCAAAAATATCTATGAAATCACTCTGTGCAATGCTAGAACTACTCTCACTGTAATCATCGTCGCTAAATTTTCTTTCTAAAGACATTATTAGAAATATCTTTCTAATATGTTTAAGAAAATATATTTGAATACGCGAATGCGACCAAGAATATCACGTAACTGAGAGTGAGACGAAAAGGTATCGACAACAATTATCCACAAGCCTGACCCGTGATGTTTATGTTTGGCCCGATCGATGTGATACGGTTCTCACACGATATTCTAGACGAAGGGCGTAACGGAATTTGTTGATCGCACATACTTCCAATAAACTACTCGATCGAGGATGAGATGATTACCAAATATTTCATTAAAATTGCTCTTCTTGACGTTTCAGCTACCTCTTTTTACACGGAATCGATATGAATCATTTCCTTTTCTTTGCTCTTCGTGAAACTTTTATCACTACTCCTTATAGACACAATCAATATGTTATAATCAAAGTATAATAATCTTTTCTATCTACCATCATTTAACTCGCACTATCTACTTCTAAAATTTTCTTAATTCCTTCCATCAATCGAGTTAAGAACTTCAAAGACTCCTCCACAGTTAACTAAACCAAAAATTCAAAAATTTCGCTTGAGCGGTAAGTTGAAAAACTGACAATACTGAAAAACTATGTAGATGAGACGCAGATGGAGCTTTCTCTCTTTTCTCAATGATAATTATTATGTAAAATACGCTAATACAACTTACAAGGAGAGTGCAAGTCCTTCGGGTCACCGATCTAATTGAAACTTTGTAGGTTTGTAGATTTCGTCATGCAGTTCAAGAATATATACCATTATACCCGCCACTACTCAATAGTTTTTAAGATATTTACGATTAAAGTTTTATTACCTCTGTAACTACTGATTTATTTTCTATGGTTTTTATATAGTGTTGTGGCCTAATGGCGAAACCCGAATGTTGCTATGCTGAAAGTCCAGGTTTCGATTACTCGTCTCTCGTTGAGTCTTTTTTTTCAATTTATTTTTTACTTTGTATTAATTTTTCGCCTCTGAAAACATTGTAAATAGGTAATTGTAAATCAAATTTCTTAATAAAAAGATATATTTTCTAAGATTTCTTATGCTGGTATATATTTATTACAAAATAGAAATACAAAAATATAAATAATCATTACATACAGGAAATACAAAACCTATCGCTCATATAAGTATTAATTACATCCTGGCAAACACTCCGTCTATACCGAGGCAAAAATTATTTCAAATATTCAATATCAGTCGGATCATTTCAAATTTCAAGCTTCTTCTCGATATTTTTTTGTATTTCCTGTATGTAATGACTATTTATATTTTTGCGTTCCTTCTGTAGAAAATAAGATTGCTATAGAAAACTGTTTTGCTTGCATTATATTCTTATTATTTCGTAACAAATATATACTAGCATAAGAAATTGTAAAAAATAAATATTTTTATTAAGAAATTTGATTTACAATTGTTTATTAATATTGTTTTCACAGGCGAGAAATGAATACAAAATAAAAAATAAATTGAAGAAAACACATCACAACTAGAGACAGGCAGGAATCGAACCCCTGTGACCTACAGCACAGGAACTTTCGGGTGTTGCCGTTAGGCCACAGCGCCATTTTAAAACCATTGGAAATAAATCTGCAGTTGAAGATGTAATAAAACTTTAAAACTTTAAAACTTTAAAACTTTAAAACTAATTGTGAATATCTCAAAAACTATTGAGTAGTGGCGGGTATAATGATGTATATTCTTGGACTGCATGACGAAATGACGAAATTTACAAACCTAAAAAGTTTCAATAAAATCGGTGACCCGAAGAACATGCACTCTTCTTGTTAGCGTCCCTTTTTATATCCATTCATACTACATATTGTCAAGCATCCAAAAATTTCAAACGCGATCTAGAAAGTCATTCGTTTTTCACGCGCCACTGATAATGTAATATAAACATTTTTTCGATCCACTCTTAGCACTCTTTCGAACACTCATCATATGCGTCGACAATCGCTCGGTCCATTCGCCAATACTACAATATTAACGAAAAGAGAAACATTTCAGCCATAATTGCATTGCCTATTTATCGAGTAGGAATATCTATTGTTGAAAATCAATTTATATGAGAACTAACGAGATATACATGAAACATTCAAAATCAACATAGAATGGCACTGCTCGATACTCGAATCCTTTATATTATTTCGAAATATCTTAAACTGTTACTTTGAAAATCGGAATATTCCTACCTTTGCATGACTGATTTTAGGTCTCTGTTATATCGCATATATTTTTTCTTTTTTTTCCTTCTTTTTTCTTTGGGTTGTCTGGATTTATTTGACTATTAATTTAAAGTTTAAAAAGATATATTAACTTTAATTTTGCAAAGCAATACTTGTGTGTTTATGATTCCATATTTCTTTTGCGTATATTCGCACCCTCTGATATACTAACAAATTACGGTTCGACCTAGTGACTTGGCATATTTTGCGTAATACATATTACGAAAGAAAATGTACCTGGAATCCGAAACGTGATACCATTTGCCAGGGGGTGGTTCCACCGTGGCTGAAGAAGCTGCAGCGGCTTCATCGGTCTCAGAGTCAGAACTCGAAGAACATGAATTCTCTTGCATAACGTTAACATCTTTTGGCAGAAACGACCATCGAGAATCATCTGGTTTCAGTGGTAATCGCGACTAAAAGAAATGTATAATTGATTAGAAGCTGCATATTTTTCTATTTAATGTATATAATATTTTATTTTAAATATTCCGTTCAATAAATAGTAATAAATCATAAAAAATTGCATATACGCGAAGAAAATTCTTTTAAAAAGAAGAAAACTAAAGAAAACAAACAAAGGATATCTATCTTATTTGAAAAATTCCGTGCGCTTCTTCTTAGGGTTTCTTAATATTTTTACTTTAACACGAAAACATAGGAAGGATTCATTTACATCGAGACTACTTTAATAGCTTTATACGTTAATATTTATTTTACGAATCAATTCCTCGTAGTAAATGCAATTTAGTTAAATTATCTGTTTGATTACAAGACTGAAGTGCTTCGATTTCAAATATCTGTGTCATTAAAACGGAATCGTAGTAAAATCGTAATTAAAACATTATGGTGTTTATTAATTATTCAGTCTGATTGATTTTATCTATACAATCATGTATTCATACTCGACTAATTCCACCATATTCGCGATATTATGTCACTTGAACAATACGATATATTGATCTGTAATAAACCATAGTAAATTCTTAATATTTATATAATTACCTTTACATACGCAACATAATGCCCACCGTGAATGGTTCCGCTATGTTCAACAACACCGTAAAGTGCGTAAATTCTAGCTTTTTTATGATTCTTACAGATAGGTGCTAGATCGAGCAATATTGGAAATGAAACATGCCTTGTTACTTTTCGAAAATCAACTCGTTGTGCTTGAAATCGTTTTAAATGAAGAATCAGAATAGCGGGTACGCGAGAGATCAGGTATTGTTTCGTACTCGGAGTGCATACCATCTTACAATTCTGTTTCACCTAACACCATGAAAAAGTCATTTCGTTTTACTAATTAATTTAAAATAGCAATTTTCCTATAATTTTTTTTAAATATTTAAATATTAAATGCTTGATATTCCAAATGTGAATCAATATCGTAGATTATAAAATGTTATCAATTACTAACATGTTTATTTGTTTAAATCGTAAAAGAAAAAAGTTTCATCTTTCATGAAATTCCTATTTATGCTATTAAATATAGATCACTTTTTAATCTGTCTTTAGCATACAAATCTTATATCGTTGAATTCACTATACCTTCTTTTCTCTGGCAGTACATGCTTCGCAACTAACTTCGTTGCTACCATTCATTAATTCTAGAGCTGCGAACTGATTCAAACACGATTGTATCGAACATTCTCTTTCCTTAGTTGCATATCGGGTAGGTGATTGCTGAAGACTATTACTAAAAGTTATTTTCGAAACTCCAGATGTAATATTATTGATTCCATCGTTAGCATCATTGTGAAAGTCTTCTATTTTTCTTCTTGGCTTCCTATTATTAAAATAAATATATTAAGTTTTAAATCGTTCAAACTTGCAAATTAATATATCAATCATTTGTAATTAAAAGTTGAGTGCAAATAGCATCGGTAATATTTTATAGCATCTTTGTAGCATCTTACAATGTTTTAATATAATATAAACGAAAATGTTATACTTTCAATTAAGAAACAACAAATTATAAAAATTAGATTGATTGAACTAAATTTCTTAAGAAAATATGTTAATTCTTGCAAGAAATATGGTGTTCGAAAGGTCGTTCTCATGTGAGAACTCAAAAAGACTGATTTATGTTTTATTTCATAATTTGAAAGTATACATATTTAAGAATATACTGCCTGGATTGATTAGTATTATAACTAATGATGTCCCACATTCAAAATTCTAAATACATTTTCCTCGAAATCTAATTCCTTTCAACTACCATAGTTTTCAACTGAAATCAATTATTCCACATACACTAATAAACCTCGCTGAAATCAAAATAATATTTTTAGGATGAGTGCATCGCTTTCTTTTCTTAAAAAATCACAATAGAGAATGAAAAAATTTTAGAGTATTTAATTTAAGTTATCGCTATTCTACCAATTTCCATCACAAAATAGTGTAAGAGGGGTTTACTGATATTCAATAAGAATTGGCCGCTAAATACTCTCCTAAAAACTGTCTCTCAATAACTCCTCTCAACGCCCTTCATCCACCTTTGTTCATTGATCGCGGATCAAGGGGATCGCCGCTTCGATTTCAGACCCCGTTTATCATTGCTACGTGCTTCTCACTCACGCCGCCTTATCGGTAACGGGAACTCGCCTAATCTCATATATTCTTACAATAGTTATTTTGATTCGTGCGATAGTGATAAACATACTGAATACAAATTTTCTGAATTTTTTTCCTTCTGCCAACTCTGAGAACTGTGTTCACTTACACCAGTGTTTAAACGCGTGTTTACTGTCAGCGTGATAACAACTTGAAAAGTCAATAAAAATGGTTAAAAATATAATTTTGTATTACGAAAGAATAGTTGAATAAACTGCGAAAATGAGTCATAGCGTTAGATATAACATTGACTTAAAACAGATTTAATAAGAATGGCTAAAGTTTGCATTTACGCGTGAGTGACCACTTAAGAAACCATTAAAATTAACGTTATACGAACTTGCATTATATGAACGTGCTCACAATTCACAGTTTCCATACGATCTTGCAGGATTATGTTTCACGCGTAAAAATTACTTTTTGTACATATACTAATAGTTGAAGTAAAACTTCCATTTGACCGCCAACAACAGCTTAGCCTGTGTATTTCTGTGAACACTGCTTAAAATACTCAAAGCGTAAATATGCTTTACGCATAAAGAATTTTCATTCTTTATTTTTCATATTCGCAAACAAAATCATGAATGAAAATACTATTGTTTATTCTCATTGTATTTTGTATGTATACAAAATGTACATTAAATCTGAACATGAATAACAAGGAAGAAAGAAACTGTCATTCTAATTTACACGATTTTCCAAATATTGACAGTGAATATCTTTAAAATTCATGGAATCTTAAACTAAATTTTGCAAAAGTTAATTTTCGAAAATATATAGTTTAAACTATGGAGAACTGGCAACAAATGCTTTGACTACGAAAAACATCGCTAATTACAATTGCAAATTTTGTACAATTTAACTAGGAGTATCTTATATAATATATTAAATACAATATATTTCTAGTAACCAGCACTTTTCTCATGAATGATAAGTATAGCCCTTTCTTTGCATTGCTATCCGATGAATGTAAAAGGTGTAAGTCTATGCTATACCTTACTTGTGGGCAAATTAACATAAAGATCCTCAAAATCCAAAATAAGCGAAATAATTGAAACATTTGTAATGTTATATTTACAACTATTTCTCATTGATAAATCTACACGGTGACACAGGTAACTCGTGCTAGGAAACGTTGAAACTTTCTTTATAATTTCAATCTTGCACGATTTTATACGTTATTGTATTTCATTCGCTTAATGAACTCATTTCAAGCTTATTTCACACAAAAGAAACTGAAATATCATTTTCTTTTTAAAAAATTGCAGGTCACCTATGCTGTTTTCAAGTCTCTGAAAACTGAAAGAAGAATATTATAACCGATCATGTTGTTTATGGGAAAAAAAAACAATGTAATTTGCTCTTATAGCTTTCCCATACACTTGTCATTTACGAGAAAAACGTTCACTAGAAATGATATGAAAATTCTGTAGGATATTTTTAGGTATTATTAACACGTTGAGTGCGGCGCTGATTTTGCTATACTTTCCGCTCAGGCGGCAGCTAGATGGCTAACGCTTGATGCCGAGCGCTCAAGTATACCGAAGGGTATGGGCAGAAGATTACTTTGTTTCACTTTGTCGTTTGGACTGTGAGAATGGTACAGCCAATGCACAAATATACAAATTATAAACAGAAGATAATGGGGTGGGGAATGCCAGAAAGGCAAAAAGGCGATCACCAAGAAACGATCAGTCGAAAAAAGCCACGGAAGTGTAAAGATTTACTTTAGCAGAGGGAATTAAATTTTTACAATATATTAATTGTCATTGATAATTTAACCCTTGACAATGCCAGTCTTACGCACCGATGATGATCAAACGAAAAATTCGCTGTCAGTCCCTAGAATCCACACCGTCCAAACGAAAAGTCTACTGTCAGTGCCTAGGGACTGACGTAGCACTCAACGTGTTAAGGTACAATGGTCGAAGTGTTCCTGTGGGGAACACTTGACCAGGTTTAGAGGACCAGTTAGGATCTAGCTGCCAGATGGGTCATAGGAGATCGGGGCCAGGCCACATGAGCTTTCCCTGGGCTTTCTCCCGGCTTTCCCTGTCGTAAACCGAGGGTGAGCTTGGCGTGGAGGGAGTTTTCTCCTCCTTCGGGAGAGGCCCTTGCCTTCCAAACGAGCTTAAAAGGGCCAGGTTTGGAGTTTAGTTCGTTACTTCAAGTGTTGGCAGTTCGTTACGAGTTCGTTAGTTAGTTGTTGGGAATTTTTTGTAAAACTCTTTTAAGAGCGGGTTTAGTAAGAGTCGTTAAGAGTTGAGATTAAGTCAGATCCAGTCCCTAGTCTGCGGAATTTTAGAGTCAAAGTACTCTCCAGCGTAGTAGAGACTGTGTTTTTCGAGTCTCGTTCTGCACATATGATTAATAATTGCTTCAACGAGGATATTATCAATAAAGTTCAAGTTCAAAAAATGAATCTATTAGTCCATACACTACTGGGTCAAAAACGTTGATTTGATAAATTACAGTATTTTCGAGATAAGTGATCACATTTTTCCACAATTAATGCTATAATTAACATATATAAATATTTACGCGTCAATACGTTCAGTTAACTCTAAGCAACGAGTTATCCCCTAACGGAAATTTTAATTTTATGTTTCGAGAACTTATAGTATAAATATATTAAAAGTATAAAAGTTCAAATTCCCATTGATAAGTGACACATCGGACATTAAAAATTATTTTCCATCGATAAATCGCACGAGAATTAAACTTCAATGAATAAAAGAAATGTAATAAAAAGTTTTAATGGAATTATAACAATACACGTAACAAAAATAATACTAATAACTAAATAAAAAATAAGTAATTAGTAATAATACACATACTAAATGAATCAAAAAGAAAAAAGAAAAGAAGCAGTACCCTTCTTACTTCGGCTATATAATTATAAAACGTAATCACTTTTCTGAAAACTATTATATATCATTAATTGACAAATTACGAATTAAGCAACCGAGTGTCGCTTATACTTTAATTTTATTTTCATTACCCATTCGTTATATAATTAAAACGTTAAAAAGAAAACATCTCGCCAACAAAAGATTACAAAAATAATTCAGAAAAGGAAAAGATTTCCAATGAACCGAACGGTTTAATTTATTCCGTAACACTATTAATTTTATTATAATAACTTGTACGACACAGCAACGCCCTGAATTAGAACAATTCGTAGCGACATTGTAACATTATATTTTGTAATTAATTAATTTCGTATAGATACTTTTGAACTAGAAAAGATGATTACATCTTTCCCGTTTCACATGTATGTAGGATATTTTTAAGGATCGAAAGCGATTGCATGGGAACGTGGGTTTTCCTCGAAGATGAGAGATAGTAAACAGTTCTTAGGCAGTTCTGAGGCAGATTTTAGTGTGCTGACAATAAGTCAAAGGAAGTACGTGAGAGTGTCGGTCGGTCGCGTAATCATAGATTAGTTATTAGTCTAATCTTTTAGTTGTACTTTACTTTTAGTCTTATTTAACTCGTAATAAATATATATATTTTAGAATAAAATAATATCTCTTAATCTTTGTATCCCAATCAAATATATCCCTACGTGCAAATACAGGGTATATCCCGTTTCATACGTATATACAGCTCATCCTAACGGTCGCCACGATTTTTCAGGTATTTACACTGAGTTGACAAAAAAAGGTTTCGAATAAAAGATATACTTTGATGAAAATAATGCGCAATAATAAAAATTTCGAAAAAGTTTTATATTCGATAAGAGATTCAGATCACCTTGCCTTTTTATATTTTTTGTATTTGTTTAAATTGTATTTTTGTCTTCGCAGCTTTATAATCGATAAAGAAACGATTTCAGAGCCCTGCTACACAATGATCTTTGAATGATCATTTTTCAAATTATTTTCTCAATTATTGTGAATTATGGAGCTAAAGGTCATTCAAAAGTCATTATGTAATAGGTCTCTAAATTCGTTTCTCCATCACCTATAATGTTATGCAGTCAAAAATACATAGTACTATTTAAAAAAGTTAAGGTGCCTTCAATCTTATCACATTCTCATCTATTTTCAACGAAATACTAAATGACTTCTGAAACATTTTTTTTTGCCAGATCAGCGTGAATGTCTCAAAAATCGACCGTTAGGGTGAACATCATAACTTGTTTTCTTAAGATCAACAATATATTTTTTGTAATTTTTTTAAAGCATTTCTGGAATTTTTGTTACATGGAACCATGGTCTTATTTCTATTTATAGAACACATCGAAAAAATTGATAAAAGTAGATCTAGGATATTGTATACACCGTATGTATCTTGAAAGCATTTCCACTGGAGACTCCCTGAAATCAAACCGTCTAAACATATACAAGAAAAAATGAAATCTTCGCGATTTGAAAAATACGTTAGAAAAAGAAAGTATATTGCCATAACAAGTGTTTGTTAAAAAACTAAGTTACTGTGTGAATACTACTTTCTATTTCTCTCTGTATTGCTTGTTGTCTTATGCATGTCGTATTGTAATTTCATTCGAAAAGTGTGTTAATTTTCTATATTTACGTGTATTTGATATAATATTCTGGAAATAAAGTTATCATTGTTTAATGTAGAGCGGATATCGATGCATGTATGCTTTTCTCGAATATATATATAGAGTGTTCTTTTTATCTTGAACACACGTAATACCTTTGTTATTTCCAATAGTACAAAAAAATGTTGACATAAATATTTTCACATTAAATATCACATAAAGTTATTTATACCAAAAATTATAAACTGTTAGCTTTAGTTTCAAGTTGTGTACAAAATTTTAGTTAAATTATATGTACATTAATTAGACAACTCTCCTTGGTGCTACTTTGTTCCAAAACATTTCCTTGATATCCATTATTTTTATAGACATTCACGTGATAAAAATAATAAAATTAAAATAAGCTTCCCTATGCTTAATTATATCAAAGATCAAACGAATACTAGAAACGAATCTAGACGTAAAATACTGAAATTTAGAAGCAAAATAAATTTGAACGATACCATTGTTGATTACAGGTAGACTCTTCTTGTTCGATACAGTTAGCAAATTCCGTTAAAGCGAGGTCAAGCGTTGACAGTGCAGTATTTTCCATAGTTTTACCGTTCATTAAAGTAGTCATAGAACTTGTACTTTCTTTCGATACAACAGAATTAAAACTGACAGTTGGAACTTCTGGACTCGTTAAATCTGAGGTCATTGCTAAAGAAGTAGACATAGGACATCCAGTTTGTATTCCACTTTCATTTTCCAAACTTTCGGAACTATCTAACGTATCCACAGCTTTTGCGTGTGGTGAGTTTGTTGTACATGCATTTGTTGAATTGGGACTGTGAAGAAAATAAATTGTCGAATTGAAAATCTTATTTAACAAAGACGAGTTTGTTTGTTCGATCATAATTGATAATACCTGGGTAACGAATTTGTATCAAAACGATTCAGTAGTTGTACTAAGGAAAGATTATCTGTTGTACTAAATTGTAAATAATTATCTAATGGTACTTCACTCGTAGCTTCATTTGTTTTCATTGCTTCGGTCGAAGGAGAAGCTGGACTTGCTAAAGTAGAGTGTTTTTCTGAGCTATAACCTGATTCACCAACTTCTGGAGCAAGACCCTCTATCTCCGTATTATCTTCCACATCTGCATCGTGTTCTTCTATAAAAAAAAATGATCACCGAGTTTATAAGCTTATATTCTATCATGACATTAAAGAAAAAAGAAAGCAGCAATTCTTGCAAGCATGTGTTTTCAATTATAGGTAAAGATAAAATAAATTAAAATAAACGTAATTTTTAAAAGATAATTTAAAACCTGAAAAATATAATCTTGAAAAATTGAAAATTACAGATTTTAATCTCTAAAAATACAGATTGCACTATTACCTGATTCACGTACACCGTTATTTTCTTCGACACTGTTACTTTTATCGGATACAAAATTATCATCGTGGTTATGAATTTCTTGTTTTTTACTTTTTCGATTTTTGCGGGCAGCTTTCTTTTCCTTCTTTAATTGATGTTTTGAAGGTACATGTGAAATATTATTTCCCATTATATCAAATGTGTCCTCAAACCCATTGTTCTTCCTTCTTATATAAATATATAGGTAACGAAATTGCTCAGTTAGAATTTTTATTATTCGTTAATTAGTAAATCATGCAAAACATTATACGATTAGATTTATATTTTAGATATAATGTGATTGAAAGCATGTTTAGGCTAATAATAGCAACATATTTTAATCGCCTTAGTAATTTATAAAATTCTAACTGCTACAATTATAACAAATTTAATAAGAACTGATATTCATTTTTTTTACTCTACTACTTATTTTTATTAATGCAATGAATTGTCTCATTTAATCATGTTTGCCGATATGAGATATATTCATCTCTTTATCCTTATCGATTAAAATATTTTTGCTGCTTCTAAGTACAAGTTATTTTAGACAGGATTATTCATTTCGAAATAAAAAAAGCCATAATTGACTATTTTCTTTGAAAATTTACAGTTATTGTGTTTATACATGGCGTAACGTATCCTTTTCTTTTTCAGAGTTATTACAATATAAATATTATTTCACTTCTCCATTCTAATAAATTCATCTGAATTCTCTGCGATGCTCATAAGACTCAAATAAAGTTGAAAAGTAACCATTTCTTTTTTTTTTTTTTTTTTTTCAATTAGTATTCAGATTTATCAACGCAGACTAGTAAATTATATTGTAATACAATATTGAATGTATCCAATTTTTAGTCATGTACAAAACGTCAGTCCTGAATGTTGCTATATGTTAAATTATTGTTAATATTTTTAGTAATTTGGACCCCGAAAAGAATATTTTAAGGAAACTAAATTTTTATAATTTTTTAAATGGAAAACCGTCTTTGTCTCTTTCTATAAAAACATTTAAGTAGATATTCAATCTAGGAATGTGAAAATATAAGATTTGCCCTTTATATTAACTGTACAAATGTTACTACAATTTCTTCTCACGTAGTTATAGCTGCTGAAAAATTAAGATAGTAGGTGGCTAATATAGTTTATAATACAATTGAAGATTCTTTAAGTAAAAACAATTTCTTAATAAATACAAACAAAGAATTTTTGCAGCTTATTTATATGTGAAAACTCTTCGAATGATATATAAAATATATTTCATATAGATACAATTAAACTAAAGATGTCGTTAAATTCTGTTACAATAAGACCTTTCTAATCGCTTTGTTTATTTATTCATATTTTCAACGTGTAGACATTAACGAAGAATCATACGATCAGATGCCACATAAAACATTTAGATGAAATATAATGTTCATATTCTAATTTCTAAAAGCACATAGAATATTTTAGGACAATAAGGTTAAATGAGACATTCATGTTTTTCTAAGTCATTACACGTTTTCTTAATTATTTTAGCGAATAATTCTTACTTTAAAGCTGGTGGTTGTGGTTTATCTGCCATAACAGGTAAACTGAGATCTAAGAAGAGTTCTGTACTCTGTGAAGTATGATGACACTCCAGACATTCTAACGTGGAAACTAAAGCCCCACGAAAAACAGGTTCTGCTCCGAGTAATCTCGAACTAGCCTGATTTCCATAAAACTTTGCACGAGATTTAACACTTTCCTCTACAGCTCCTGGATTAGTCTTTTCGTTCAAACCTACTTCTTTCAGAATTATACTTTGATATCTCTAAAAGAAACAATGTTTTCGCATTCACTGATAAATATTACTAGAAACGGTAACGATTATACATTTTTGAAAAAATTAACATTAAATGTAATAAGATAAATAATTTAATCAAATATAATTAGATAACATTCATACAAATATAATGGATACATAATTACTGATAATATAATAATATTGTTACGAACATATAGCGACTATGTTGTGGTATCGCAGGATACGTGGGTCGAGCGTATTATCTGCAGTGCGTGCGGAAGGACGAATAACCGTGGACGCTCTAGGATCATGTGCATGGGATGTTTATGAATGTATCGGATGAAAGTGAAGAACGTCTTTAGTAATGCGTTTGAGTGTTTGGGCTACATGACCAACTGAGGGCAAGGCTGCAAGGAGTGCGTGGGAAAGAGAGAATAGGTATGAAAGAGGATAGAGTGTATGGTTTTAAATAGGGATACAAGGGCGTGAAGCGGGCAGTATGTTGCAGTATGTTGAAAGTATGTTGAAAGTATGTATGTCGGGGCAGTTCGCAGTTCGTAGTAGAGTTGTGAAGAAAGAAGTTGTTAGTCGTCTAGTTGTGTTTTAGTTGTAACAGTTGTAATTGTGTTGTAATCTTAAGTAGTAGTAGTTATAAATTCGAAGCCTAATTGTCACCGCACAGTGCTAATTTAATTCATTATTATTTGTTATTTAATAAATAGACACTATATTATTTTACCACCAACCATGTCTCTACAATATTATTTGATTTTTGTGTAGAGAAATGATTTCGATATATGTATATTGTCTCTCGACTGTCATTTAGCAACAGATAATATATAAAAGCTCCACAAACTTTCTATCAAAGTTATTAATAAAAAAGTACCAACCTGAAATATATAACTAAACATACCGCATTCGTGTGATAACGTGTAATTAAATTCGTATGATGAAAACAATGACAAATACAGTCGACCCTCCTACAACACGGTTAATTTGTTTCGTTTTGTACCAAAGACGCGCAAAAAGCAAAATCTCAAGGGGTCTTCTACTAATCCTCACAAAAAAAAGATAGATACGAAAAATCTGCGTACAAAATTATTTAATGAAATTCGTAAAATTCGCGAAATAATACACGTCTAAAGACATGAACATAACAAGCAAGAAACTTATTACTTCGAGTACTCGTGGTTACTTGAAATTTTCTCCATTTATACTGAATTTACTTCGTTAACAATTTTCAAGAATCGTGTACTGTACAGTTCTGAAATAGCAAATCGATTAAGTATGAGGACGTATGGATATAAACATACAAACATCATTTCGACAAACTAACTTCAAATTTGACATGAAATGTCTGGTAAATATGCCTTTATCGTGTACAGGTAACCCTCCTATAACACGGTAGATAGGTTCCTAGAAAATGTCGTGTTGTGTGAAACCGTGTTGTATGAGACCCAGAGCCAGTACAAAAAGGTTACGTTTCGAAAACTTACTAAAAACAATTTTTTTTTTAATTCTACATAAACAACTTAATTTTTATTAAAAATATAAACGTATGTACAACACAAAAGGAAAGAAAAGCAAAGATATTATTTTAATTTAACGAAACCTTAATTTAATAAATTTCTTTGTCGTCACTGCTCATGTAGAAGTACAGTGTTGTACAAAGGTTTTTGCAATTTTCTTATCGTGTTAGAGCGAAACCGTGTTATAGGATGCCGTGTTGTAGGAGGGCTACCTGTATTTCAAAATCCAATGCGTTTATTTATTTCTTTTTCTAAACTTGAAAGGTAAATAAAGAAATGAAATTAAATTAAATAGAAAATATTAAACTCCAAAGTATCGTCGTTTTTTTAAATTTTGAAATTTTTCCTTTTCAGAATTTTTCAGAATTTTTCTTTTTGATTCGTCCGTTCTCGATAACCAGATCAGCCGCAATCGTGTTAGCCATTCGAATCCGTTTTTTAAAACAGTCTGAATTCCGTGAATACATAATTCCTACAATTTATGATGGTAAATATACGAGGCAAGAAGGATCCAAGAGAAATTTGTTAATAATTTGTTAGTAAATTTGTAAATAAATAGAAATACGTCGAGAGAGAAGCCTTATAAGTTATTACACGAATTACAGCGATCAAATAATTGGTAAAAGTACTGAACATGAACGAAAAGACATGGTCTAGCATATGTTTGTAAGAGGAATTAGGGACATGGAAAAATGAAGAAAATGGTAAAGTAAAATGAAAAGAAAATTGCAACTGAATTAAAATATGTAGAAAAAACGCATTTTAAATATTGTTTAATGCGAAGAAAGACATTAATGTAGCACTACCAACAATTTTTGCAAATATCTCGAAAACTAAGGTCGAACGACAATTATTGTTCAAATAACGGTTGTTCAGAATTTCGTCCTCTGTAACATACTTCAAAATCATCGGGATCAATCAACGTATTCTGCAATTCCTTTTACGATGCTACAATATAGCATTTTTTGAAGAAAGAAAAAAAAAGAAAAGAGAAACCGATAAGAAATAAACAAATTTAGGACAAAGGCATTAAAATAAACTTTTACCTTATTTTTTAGTCTATTTAGATTACCTAATACCAAAATCATTAATTGTTTCGTGGTTGTGGATCAAATGACAGTTAAAAACAAGTATAACGTTTATTAGACTATTTCGATGAAATGAGCAGGATATTTTCATAAATTGTCATGCGTGAAATAGCTCCTGTTGTATTTTAGGATACGGACTTACTACAAACAAAATGTAGATTTCATTTCTTTTCAAAGTTTGGAAATTTATCGATGAAATATTACAATGTCACTGTCAAATATTTAGAATGTGGACAAAGCTGGCATTTTAATTGTTCAAAAACCGAAAAAGATAATTGCTGCATAAATAATTAAACAAGTGGGCTAGATAATTTCATCTGAACGCACTAGTTGCCTATTTTAACGACGTTCATTTTCTCGTGATTGAAATAATATGACTTATTAGTCCGGGACGGTCCACCACCATCAATCGGGGCAAGAATCCACAACTCTTGGTAGATGCCAATAGCTGACAATGAGTTCTCAATATACATATACATAACAAAGTTAACCCCCTTACAGCCTTACTTTTCATAATATTCGCAAAAAACTTTTGATTTAACGTTATTTTAATTGCTAACTATATTCAAATGTATACTAAGTGTATTAGTATTATTATTAACATAAACTTAATAGCGATGAAACACGTATTAGCATGTCTGAAAATAAGTAAGAATAAACAGAAATCTAATATTCCAAACTTTTTATATTAGAAGTCATTTTTAACTTATACAGGGTGTCCATGGATCGTTAGGTACGACTTTTCGAGAATTTGCAATAATCTGGCAAAAAAATACTTTTAACACAAGTTTTTGGTATTTTCTGTTTTCTATACAATTCTGAAAAAAGTTTTTCTTTTTATATATATATTTTTTTTCTTTCAAAAATTTTGTAGGTCAAATTCGTTTTTTCAAATAGCACTTTAGACCTAATATTATTATAGCTCATATCTAGCCGAATTCAACGACCTAGCATACCATGACCTTCGCATGATTTTGCAGGCAAAGAAATGAAAATTACAGCAAAACGTGACAATCAGCGTTAATGAATGAAAACTTCTGCTTATTATTAAGACTCGACATTACATTCGCATCAGAATCCTCGAATAAATGTATTGCTAGAAACTTATTTCAGAAGTCGACAATTCGCAACAAAGAAAAAATGTTAACTTGTGACAGCTTAGCTTAGCACTTTACAAACGAGCCACATATGGTCCTATTGCTTAATGAGCCATAATGCACCATGATCCTCGGATTTGTCAGCACTTGATTTTTTTCTATGGTGTTATCTACAGTCAATAGTTTATGCTATTCCAATACAAAATATGGAGCATTTAAATGCTATTATTAAATAACCTTAAATATTATTATTCAATTATTATTTAAACTATCGACTGCAGATGACCGCATAGAAAAAATGAAGCGATGAGAAATCCGGTGGTAATCGCAGTAGCTAAGCAATAGGGCAATTCATTGCGAATTGTCGACAGTTCGTAGATCAGTTCTTGGATAAGTTTCTAGTAATACAACATTTACTCGGCGTTCCTGATGTGAGTGTAATTTTGAAGTTTTAATAATAGACACAAGTTATCACCCATTCGTGCTGATTGTCTCATTTTTTGTTGCAATTTTTATCTCTGCCTTCAAGATTATGCGAAGATCATGGTATGCTAGAAGCATACCACTACTATTAATTCAACAAGGCATAGATTACGGTACGATAATATTAAATAAAAAATATACGGTGTTATTTGAAAAAACGAATTTGATCAAAATTTTGGAAAAACAAATTTTTTCCGGAATTCTAAATAATACAGAAAATACAGTAACTTGTGTTCAAAACATTTTTTTGTCGGGTTGTCGCAAGTAGTTGAAAAATTCTGCCTATGTATGGATACACTATGTATCACGCATTTCAAAAAGTAGATATTTCTTTATCGTTTACCGGTTACACCTTTTTTTAGTATACATAGATTCTTTTTCGTTATAATGAAAAAACTATACGACGAGGAAGTAGTAAATTTGTAGAATAGAAAATTTAATACAAGTGATAAAAATTATTATTATCTTATATCTATCTTCATATTATTAACATCTTTAATGCAAATAAACTCAATATCGAGTTATTAACAATTTCGTATGACAACTCCAAAAAGTATGATCCCTCGCCTATTAAGATCTGCTATCGCATAACTAGCATAGTATTCGGGATAGATTTTAAAGCGAAGCACTATTCTACCGTTTAAGAATAAATAAGAAATTCGTAACAATATTACTTGTTAATGTAACATTATTATTTGATTATTATTTAATAATTATATTCAATTATGAAATTATTTGCTATGCAGCAACTTGAGTTCTTTTTTCTCATATTTTCTAGTTTCATTCCTTAAACGAAGTAAACGTTGAAAATATTATATACAAAATTAAACAAAGTAGCCATACTCACCCTGAGATCTTCGTTTCGTACTATTTCTAAAAGATGCCTAAGAAGTTCATGCGAGTCATGTTGCCCTCCATCCATACATTGCATTGTTTTCTTTTTAAAAGAATCTAATAACTCTGATGGAAGGTAAGATTGATGACCATCGGTATTTTGCATTTTTAAAAGAGTCTTACATAAAATTGAGGTAAAACTCAAACCCCAACCTTCTAAAGTACCCTCTATGGGTGGCTGAAAAATATGTCGTTAATAGCACTTGAATAACCTATGTAATTCGAAATCATCGAATCCTGGCACATCTGTATATGGTCCTGTATAAATCATGTAATCCTGTGTTATATAGAATGTAAATGCGGACTTTTAAAAAGTGATTAGTTACCAGAATCTCGAAACAATAATGACTAAATAACAATAACAACTACTTTCTCTAACACCTCTAAAAATAGAGCTTATACTGTTGTTACACCAGCGAAAACTGAGAAAGCATTAGAATTCCTTATTACTTATTTTACACAAAGTATGGTCTCTGATAGCAATCACTTTAAATATACATTAACATAAACAGCAAATTCGTGTAAATATGTGCACAGTATCTCAATATTATGATTAATTACTTTGAAACTGATCACTTCCTTAATGTTTATTTGCATTTTGCACGTTTGAATATAATTACCTTTATTCAAACAAATTTTATTTCATATGCTATTCCTTCTTTAGAGCCATTCAATATCGTATGCTTAATATTTTTCATACAGAAACAAACATATTTAAGATTCTATTGGGACGTTTCATATAACAGTAATATCATGCTAATAAATATATAATGAAATTAATTTTATTAATTAATTAATATTTCAAGATTAATTATTTCAAGAACATCGACGTAGACGTATTTGACTATAATTCTTTTGTTTTGTTATTAAAGTGAACATAAAATTTATGTAGTGGTGAGAATATTTAAGATAAATGCTGGTACGAATGACGGATAAATCTAAACTATTATTATCGACACGAAGGACAAACGGGTCGAGCGAATGTTTGTTAGATTACATAATAAAGACGAATGAGTTCTCAAAATGTACATGAGATGTTTGGCATGATTTGTATGAGTGTGTGTGTGCGTGTGAGCGAATAAAAGGAGACTGATTTACTTAGCGAGGGCAGTCATAGAGATGAAAATTTACGCAGTCGAATAGTCAGAGAAGAAGAATAAGAGAATGATACAGAACAGTCGAAGGAACATACAGTGGTACAGTCATACAGTCGAACAGGACAGCAATGTAAACAGAGTCAGTGGAATTGTTAGTCGTAGTATTACTTTACTTTTAATTTCACTTTAGCTTCAAATAAATACATTTTAGAATTTAATAACTTTCTTTCTCAATTCATGTCCCCTACACTTATTTCTTGTCTAAAATTATTATATTTTTACTAAATGCTCAAACTTTCATCGGTAGAGCATTATCCGTGTAAAATATAAATTTATGTTTATCCATGTATATACAAAGTGTTCGATTTAAACAAAAACGATAAAATATCTTGAACGATATGAAAGATGGAGAATTATTTCAAACTGCGGTGACTTTCAAAACTCTATAAAAATTAGAACTATATTTTACTTGTATCTTTTACATATGCTGTTCTCCAGGTACGAACTTTCAGACTTAATATACATATTATCGGGATTAATTAATGTAAATCCTGTGGAAATTGTACGACCAAACTTCTAAATGCTAACAGGTTGATTTAAACCAGATACCATATACAGATATATGCACGATAGAATTGTACATAATCAATAAATACAAATGTTATTAAACGGTACTAACAATATTAAAGAAACAAATGTTGTTTTGGTATCAAAAAGAACTTGCAATATAATAATTAATTTTCAATTATTGCACTTTTTTTATCGGGATATCAAAATCATCTTTAGCTTTTTAACTGTAGCATATAACATTTGACAGATGAATAAGAAATATTGAATATCAAGTAAAAAACTGTTAAGATATACAGGATGAAAAAGTAATAATTATCGAGATTTTCTTCGGTTAACCACGTACGATTTAAATTCGAATAGCGTGCAATAAACGATCGCAAAGTCGGTCACACGTCGAGCCATTCCACGCTTTGACTGAGCATTCCAAGTTGCACATGTCTTTTCATATGTAAATTCATGTGTAAGGTACAGCTAATTTTATTTTCCAAGATATTTGATAGATAATTACTACCAATTGTTTATCGAACAAGAAAGATTTATTATCTCAAAGGGAATAATAAATCAATAACATTTTATTATAACATTACAATTTCTAAAGAAGCATATATTTTAAATTATTGACGTGTTGGAAAAAATTTCCAGGAAATTAATAATCTTCGATCGTATGGTATCTCTCGAAGCATATCGGCACATGTAACGCAACTTTACATCTTTTGCACTCCCACGTTGTTTCGCTACGTTTTGTATGTTTTGTGCAAACTTTACAGGATCTCGCTGGCTTCGATTTCGATAGTGTTGGGTCTATATGTTTGGGAAAATGACCCCAATATTTCGCGTGCAGTCTTTCTGGTAAATCTCCGCTCGATAATCGTCCTTTTTGTTTATATTCTGGAAACGGGATATTTTTCACTAACGATTCTGCTATTTCGATTCTATATTCGGCGTAACTCTGTTGCTTTCCAGTATTTAGCTTGTTAAACAAAACATAGCAGTTAAACAGCGCAATATCAAATACGTAAAAGAAAACTTTTTGGTATCCTTCCATACATTTCCTCATTACGGGGAAGCACGCTAGCATTTGGTCCTGCCGATCAATTCCAATTATTCCTTTGTTGTACTCGATGACAGATTTTGGTTTCAGAGTGGGATCGAATTGATTTCTGCCTTCTTCTGTCATTTCTGCTGTTTCGTGTTTCGTAGAAATAATATAAACGTTTCGTTTATCGCTCCATTTTAATGCCAGTATTCCACTGCAGCTCCTCATTATACATTCTCCCCTTTGTAATTTTTCTTTAACAAAATCTTTTGGCATATTCTCTCTGTTCAAACGTACCGTCCCAATGGCATTAGTTTTATTGTTAAGCAAAGTTATAAACAGCTTTGGTGAAGAGTACCAATCGTTTAAGTACAAAGTATGTCCTTTATGTAACACTGACTGTAATAGCTCTTTCACAACGTTTTCCGATACACTGTCATTAGAATTTCTTTTGTCAATACCTGTATATATTTTGAAGTCATAGCAATAACCGGATGCTGACTCGCATAATTTATAAAATTTAATACCGAATCTCGCCCTTTTTGATAGATTAAATTGTTTATAAAATAAACGCCCTTTATATCTCATTAGCGATTCATCGATCGTAATGTCTTCCTGCATTGTATACGCTTCTTTAAATTTCTGATTTAAAAAATTTGTCACAGGTTTTATTTTCCGTAATTTATCTGTATTGTCGATTGTATTGCTATTTGCAAAATGCAAACATTTAGTTATTTGCAGAAATCTTTTCAATGGCATCGTTTTTCTGAATATCGGCGTTTCGATAACGGCCCTCTTCGACCAATTCATTTGAATTATTGGTTTCTTAACTTGAGCCATTATTATGCATAATGCGAGATATATTTTTATTTCCCCAGAATCTACGGGAAACCAACTTTCGTCTATTGGTCGTCTTTCATTTTTAATGTTTATTATTTGTTCTGCGTACCGATTTGTCTCCGTTACTATATTTTCCCAAAACGTATTATCAAATATTATATTAAAAATATCCAATTCTGTTTCATTTGCACCTAACTGATTTAAAGTTGCCACTTTTATGCCAGGAGTCTCCGTATAATTCCATACTTTTGGTTTATTACTTTCTTCTTTCCAAATCCAATGCTCTGATTGTTGATCATCGATGTAGACATCATCGTCGGTATCATCTTCGATAATCAGTCGTCTGCAACGTTTTCGTACAGGTGATAAAATATCACTATCACTATCGCTATTTATAATATCTACCAAATCGCTATTTGCGATGTTAGCAGAACTTTCAATATCCTCATCGACGCTTAATATTCTTTTTAAAGACATTTTTAAAGGTATCTTTCTAATACTTTTCAAGAAAATATATCAACGCGTCCGAATGCGGCCAAGAATATTAGGAACTGTTTGTCGCGTGTAGCTCGAACCGACATACCGCGTCTCTCAGATGTTATGTTTACGTTTGGTCCGATTGGCGTATCACGTCTCACACTTGTTGTTTACGTTTGGCCCGATCGATGTACTACGTTTCTCACACGATATTGTAGGTGAAGGTTCAAGATAGCGTCGAACGTTAGACTACAGCCGAGTCGAACACAAACGGTAGCAACGGTTAACGAGAAAATTAAAGGTAGTCGAATGCTAGATAATCAGACAACGATCGAACTGAAGAAAATCGGGAGTTCGCTAAAGGGCTAAAGGTACTCTGATCGGTTAAATGAGACCAAGGGCGTTTGCTTGATCGGCGAATCGGTCACTTTAATAAGAGGAAGCGTCCCTAAGAGGTGACGTGCATGGAGATTACCCGCGCGTTGATGACTTATTGAAAATGATCGTGTCTGGAAAATATCCGTTTATGGTCCCTCAGTTCGCCAAGGTCTAAGGGTATCACGCATGCGGACTCGTGTTGACTCCCTGCAGATCCTTCGTTAGCCAAATCTCAAGTGACGTTGCCTAACTTTGTCGAATTAGGGTTACACTGTTTTGCGTACCTGAGACCAATCGAAGCAATAAACAGAAAGCTTCCTAACGATACGCAATGACGACATGACATGCTAGAAAATTTCAATGGACATGTCATTCTGGTATTTAGGATTTGATCGTTGAGAGACCATAACGAGATCTTCCAAGCCTATCTTTGTTCCAGGACGGTACACTTTCATTACATCACGCCACATAATTATTTCCTTTGGGGACATATAAAAAATAAATGTTATCCTGTGGTACCTATGTATTATACCTAAAGAGACGAAGGATATTATGGTTAGAACACGAAATCTATAATTCTGGGAACACTTGTCTATGTATCGATAATATTAATCCATCACCTATGTACTTGAATCGATTATAACGGACAACATTTTAGGTATTATCTAAAGTAAAAATCAATCGAAGAATATCTCGATAATTAATAACGTATAATAGTATTTTACTCAACATTCGATACTTTTTCACACCATATGATCAAGTATGATATACTACAATTAAAAAGCTCAATACGATGCTCGTAATTTGATAAAAGTGTTAAATAGCAATTTCAGTTTGAAATATCTTTTGCGTTATATAAATAAATTGCGTAAATAAATTCCGATAGCAGGATTAAATGATTCATTCAGAGTGTCTTAGACAATTAATTTTAGAAAAGCACGTAATCTTGTGCTAATATTAACTAACTATAATTTAACGAAAGAATTATAGTTTGTGAAAATATTAAGAACGATGATTAATTTAAATATGACAAAGTATATATTAAAGTATTTCTACAAATATTATTTGACACAACTTAAATCTATTTTAATGTATTAAACGAATATAATTTAGCCCATTGTATACTTATTTTTCTTTATAATAATTACGTTTATCGAAAATTAAACGTTATCGTTAAAATAAACGATACGTATGATCTAACCGTGTTTACAGTTTGATCTAAATTGTAATTCATATTTAGATAGATTTTGGAGATTATATTATTAATATATATTAACGATATATTATTAAAATAAACTTACTAGAACAATTTCTTCCGAGCTGTTAGCAAGTTTATGCTTGCCTCCCGGTAAAATGAACTTTTGTCCAGGAGAACTTAGATTATCGAGAACTTTTACTAAGAAAGGTGTTTGCGCTAAACATTGTAGAACAGCGTTAAAAAAGCAGGTATTTCCCAAATTCCTTAAACCCTAAAATAATATGAATTTCATACATTAATAAAATGCACATATTAGTTTTCATACTACAGTATACACTGTCGAACAAAACTGAACGCGCGACAGAAATTGTCAAAAGGAGTATCGAATAAAGACAAAGTGATTAAAATCAACATTACCAATTCTTTGTTTAGGATCATAATTATTCACGAAGTTGTTGAAATTGTTAAAATGCATTTCTCGTTGGTTGAAATAATAAAAATTCGTAAACTACAATTTTATACTTTTATAAAGGAGATCCGATCTGTATGAAACTTTGTAGAATTGAAAGAATTGAACAACAGACAAAGTTTATATACGACATACACATACATATCTAAATATATACATCAGCTGCTGTAATTTGAATTCAAGAAATGAATGATTGATTACGAAAATGCTCATTCGATAACGAGTGTAAATTTTCCTTAAACAAAAGTATCTTTTTCTTTCTATTTATAGCTTCTTCGAGTTGGTATTTTGGATTAATCTTACGACCTTAGAAACAAGGTTTTATCTCGAAAACTTGAATTGTAGTAACTAAAAATATACATAGTATCTTTACCTATTGTGCAATTCCATAAAGTTTTATTCAAATCAGAATCAGAATCAAATTGTGATTCGCGAATTTTTATTATCGCAATTGAAGGGGAAAACGTTGCAATAATTTAAAAAGTTTATTACGTTTACTACGATAATAAGCAAGTAATTGGCAATGATGTAATTTTAATCATCTTATACGATATTTCTTTTAACAGTTCTTATCATGTTTAATCACTCCTGTTCATCGCTGTAAACAAATTATTTGAAATATACTTTTATAAATTACATATTTCGATATTTTTTCAATTTCTATTACTAGAAACTCTAGCAAACTCAATGAATTGCGTTCAGGTCATAGTACGAATACTGGAACTGATACATTTCACAATTTTCTAAGCATCTCGTAATCTGTTTACCTTAACGCTTTAAAAAAGTATCTTTCACAAATGAACAATCACAATTTTTCACATACAATATGTTAATATAATTTTTAAATTCTTGAAAATTTTCATTCAGAATTTGCGTTTTCCAACTTTAGAATGTTGTCTGTTTTGAAGAACTCACGTAATATACATATTTCATCATCATTATTATATATAGAACGTACATAGAGCCTCGTACAAGAAGCCAAAGACGAAGATCAACAGCGGTTATTTTATCACCGTCTTCGATCAATAACGACCAATACCATGACAATGAACAGGGTAGTGAACTGTAACTCAAGTGGAGATGTAAACATTCGCCCGTTTTCTTCTCGCGAATAAATAGTAGGTTTCTTTAATATTTCATATATTACATAAGCCTTAATCCTTATTTGGGTGACACTCGGACAATTGAAATTATCTCATAGTAACTTTGCTTACCGAATTGTTAATGAATTTATGGGGTATAGATAAGTTTATAATATCCCATAAGACATGTCACATAGATTATGTCACAAAAGCAGTCAAACAAATAAATAAGTATTTTATTAATGTTTTTGTAAGAACTATTTTGCAAAGGACTGACATTTCAACAGAAGTTTTATATGGACAATTATATGAATTTATATGCGAATAGATAAACCTTTTTATTTCTGAAAATAAATATTTTTCACGTCTTATCATTAACACCTTATCATATAATAACCAGGTTCGATTAAAGATAACTAAATTATACCGCTTAAACTGAAATTAGTAAATAAAACTAAAATAAAGAATTATTCCTTATAAAAGAATATGAAAAAGATATACGATATATTTTTTTATTCGGACTTAGTTTTTGAAAAAGTCGATTTTGAAAAACAGCTTAGTATACACAGTTAATTGTAAGATATGGTTCTCATGGAAGAGATCATGCAACGATTACAATATTTATAACCGATGTTTATGAAGCATTTACTACCGATAGAATACAGTAAAACAAACACGATATAGTATCTTATAAAGAATATTTTACTATATCTTTATAAAATTGTTCAAACTGATTGTTATACAGAGAATTGCATTCGCATTGCTATGTACAAAGTTCTATTCGTTTAATTACAAACGCGTTTATATATACTAGATATTATGTTTTAACTCTTTTGATTTTCAAATGCATCTTATCCAAATTCTGTAATTGTCACGATAAATATTTTTGGTAAAATATTTTGTCGCGCTTTTTTTCAAATCTAGTAACTTGTACATACCGCGCTCGCATGTGTATGTGTTTCTTCCACATACGTTTTTATGTGTTATAGCGCTACGTCATTCGACAAGTAGTATGTTAGTTGTATATGCAAAGCAGATTTTCAAGCTCGATTTTCTCGAAAACTGAATTTCGAACGAGAAAAATATTACTCTATATTTTTGTCATATTTTTTCATACGAAATCATCCGGTATCCGCTTATACCTAACTTTCAGACACGCTCTGTATACATTTTTTCTTTCATGTTACGATAATTTGATGATTTTTCGACTATGTTGCATACTAATCTATGATGTTGATAATATTCAATATTTATGCGCATTTTTAATAACTTCCAATTATTTTCTGAATAAATAATTACGCACTTCGGAGTGTTTACAATCTACAGAGACATTTCGTTAAATTGCTTTTAATTCAAATAAAAGCTTATAGAATGGCGTGGTCAACAAATTTTTCTGTTCGATTAGTCAGATCACTGGTTTTTAATTCATTTCTTCACTAATTAGTATAGGACGGTACGAATCGATGTAGAAAGAATACGTGTAAGCAACGATATTTCGTAATAGATATTAAATATATGAATAGCGAAGAAGTTATTTTAATGAAATCACATTCCGGTGGATTATAATCGGTGGGTCTTTTAAGACCTATATATCGGCTATCTTGTAAAGGTTATCTACAATATCAAAAATATCGTAGCAAAAGTATATTATTTTATTAAACTGAAAATTATTTAAAACAAAATTAATATTCTGGAATTCTTTAACAAATGCGTGAAACAGGTATATGATACGTTAAAGATTTACATGCATAAATATTGCAATAAATAAGGCACGGATTCGTGACCAGGCTAATTATTTTTTCTATATTCATACGAGTGTTAAACACTCAATTTCAGAGAATAATGATCTGTTCTACGAAATATTGATTCGTATAGTTTTGCTAATAAATCGCACAAGTGTGGTCGCAAGTATCCTGTTATAATTGTAAAACAATTAATATTTATTATATTGGAAACTTTTAAGAAAACCATTTCCTGTATGTATCGGCAGTAAGAAAATGAAAATCAAATAAATGCACTCGATGCTTTATTATTATTATCCGATAAGCATGAAAATGCACTCGAAATGAAAAGAGAAATATAAGAGGAATTAAGATGATGCTCTCGATGTCTCACGAGAGACGCCTCTCAGTCACCATTTAATTACATTCTTAAGATCGATGTTAATTAATATATCAAATTCAAAATTACCTAACGATGCGTGCAATGTCGAAGTAAAATAATTCTACATTTTAATTTCCATGCGATTTCTTATTTGCCATTTTAAAAATATCCTCGACTTTATGACAGAAAATCTTCGAATTACTATTTTTCTGTAACGAAAACATCGTCGAGTGCAAAGGGTTAATATAATATCCCCTCTTAATCAATGAAAACGAACTCGAGGAAACGCCGAACAGGACACAACGAGACATTACAGGAATCTAAAATTAATACGTATTCGACAACGATCACCGAAACATCTTACAAATACTGTAGAACGCGTATCCAAAACGATACTCCGCTAACGTTTAACTATTGTACGGTTTAGTTACAATAAATAATCACGAACTAGTCACAAATAAATAATCTACTTACTCGCGATCCGTAAAAACATAAACTAATCACGCAATATTAAGTTGACGCGGGTGCTGCGTTCTCAAAAATTGAAGGAATTCAATTTGATTGGACGCAACATATTCCTTATACAGAGTGAAATACTAGATATTGCCATCTAGATTTATTATACAGCGAAAAATGTTTCAATAATCATTGCAACTTTATAAAGAGAAACATTTTTCCCTACGCATGATAATAACCATGTAAATCTAAATGACAATATCTGATACTTCATCCCGTAGAATAGAAGAATAGAATAAAGGATACATTTTCTAAACACATTAGCACAAATATTTCGCGATATATTATACCCTGTACGAGATGTATAAAATCAATGTCATTTATGTATGGCAAATTTAATCAAATTTAATCAAATTTGGTTCAAATTGTGGCTCCTATTTGACACCGTACATGAAATCTTTCATCTGATTCAGAATGGTTAAAAAATAATTATTAAACTGCAGATATTTATACACGTCAAATATTTGAATATATAGTTACTCGTAACAAAATTATTATCCACCAATCTATTTTCCCCTTGGAACCAAACAACTTTTGACTGATATTTCTCTTTTTTTTTTTATTGTTGAAAACGAGCGAAGTATCCAGGTAGAAAGTTTCAAGTGACCCAGCCTGTATTCTAGGTGCTTGTTTTATCTCGATGGAACATCTCGGAAACGACGAAAGGTAGAAAAAGAATGTTGAAAGAAAAATTGTTTGATACGAAGAGACATAATGCAGTGGAAATATCTTCTTTGAGGGGCAAGCCGTTGATGAGATATCGACAGGTTATTTCTTTTCATTGGAATGCTATATTCTTTATACGTAATGAGAAAGCATAAATTAATACGAATCCCATGAGCTGCTAACAGTGTAATTCCTGTGGTATTGGCGAGTATCGAAACATTTCACAGTATTGGCGAGTCGTTGAGAATAGTTTCAGAGAATTAGTCACGAGAGTTAGTTTGAACAGGCGATTTTGAATTATATTTTATACATAATAAATATTATTATGGTTAAAGACAGAAAGCTCTATCATTGTTACATTTCGTTGAACGAAAAGTCGTAAAATCACCGGATAATCATGTAAACATTTGTGGCACGCGTTCGTTCAGCAGCTACCGTAATAACTTGACTAATGCTGCTCCGAGCAATGTTTATATCTACGTTTCTTACGATTGTTTCTATGTCAATGTTTACATCTCTCGACCATGCATGTGGACACTTTAAGTATTTTTCATTAAATTTCAGTTTTATTCGATGCTTCGGAAAATTAAGCACGAAATTTATTCACTTTCTCGTTGAATTTTTAATCGCGAAAGAGTTTTATTATAATATCGTTAAACCGTTGTGAAACATAAAATCATGTTTTGGACCCTTAAAAAAAAGAAGTTGAACTAATCCTTTTCCACGTGATGGCTATTTGTTGAACCGTGAAGAAATTGAAGAATTTTATAAACGACATCCGGATAAATGAAGACCAATACCAACCAAGCATTAGGAAATTAGTCACATTATTTAAAACTGGAAGTGTTACAAAAGAGAAGAAGAGCAATGTTCTATTAAATCAGATGCTCAGAAAATGAATGTATTAACAGCAGTTGAAAACAATCCACGAATATCTATCCAAACATTATAAGATGATAGTAAAATTTTTAAGTGGACGATACACAAGATATTAAGAAGCAATGATTTAAAATCATTTGACTTGTCGACTGCCGTGTTGAATTTACTTCGTAGATGTTGGAACAAATTGGCAAAGATTTAAACTTTGTTCAAAATTTAATGATTACCGACGAATGTATTTCCCTTACAAATGGCTTGATTTGTTATCAAAATGATAGGACGTAGACTAAACGCAGTCCTGAACGAATTCGTGAAAATAATGTTTAATATCATAGTTTTCAAATAGTACGATGTAGTATTCACGACCGTAAAATAATTGTACCATATTCCTTCGATTAAGCTATTAATCTACAGATATATTTACAATTTTTGTAAATACATTTATCTAGTGTATTGCTACGTTAGTTTATGGTTTCAACACGTCAATGCTTCGCCTCATTACGTTAGACCAGTACGGTCTTATAAATAAATCCAAACCCAAACCAAAATTTGAAAAATAGGTGGATTTAACATCGTATTTCATGCCTCCCACAATCACCTGATTCATCAGAGTGCGATTTCTTCCTATGGGGATATCTTACAAATACAGTATAGCAAACACCTGTCAAAAATGTTATCGAATTATGAATATACATTGTACATAATATGTACATAAATAACCGAGAAAACCTTCAAAAATGTTAAAGAAGAATTTATTACACGATTAGTGGCAGTTTCAACGATGAAGGACATATTGAAGGAAGGTCTAAAAATGATATCTGTCGTGCCACAATTGAATTCTGGACGAATTCTGACGGGTTGTAAATCCGTCTGGCAATCTTGAAATGTTTCCTGCCAAATTAATATTGGACAACTGTTTCAAATACGTTTCGTCAAACTACTTTTGTTCGACGATTCTTATCTGTATGGATTATCTCGTAGCAATTTGCGATACACGGGCAAGAAGCTTGACAGACTTTTGGATCGTTAGAAAAGTATCGTCGGGACGATCGGTTCTCTCGAACATTAAAGAATCGGATGAGTCTGTAGACGCAGCTACTCGTGACCGACAACGAATGTTATCAGGTTAAACGATGTTTAAAGAAACTGTCTAGAAGAAACTAAGAGATACTAACTCCGCAATTTTTCTCACAACGGTTTTAGAAAACGTCGCGAGTTTATCAAATCGCAGCCGTTCCCTAACTGGCATCTGATTTTACAAAGAGCGTACCCTTGGTTCGTGAATTGGTCACCCCGAAGAAGAAGAAGTAATATCCTCTAAACGACCTCGGTGGTGGAAAAAAATCCTCTTTTAGAGTGAGGTGCAATCCGCATGTTGGTGACCGCTTTCAATAATGACTGAATATCGTTGATACTCTCGGTATATGGTCCTTATGATCCCATGACTAGGGACTAATGGGAACCATTGTTCACGCACTGATCCCGATGATCCTGCTGGCCCATTGATAGCCAAGTCTTAAGTGCCGTTGTTTAATTTCGTTAAAACGAAATTAGGTATTGAATTGCTGCTAACGTTCGATCGAGTCGATACGCTAAAAAGAAATTTTTTTTAAAATGTACATCGAAGAAATTGTAAAGCACGAAACTCCAAGAGTGGAGTTATTTAGCCACGTGAAAGCTGTTTATTAGAAAATCGCGACGGTATTTTTTAGTTTTTTGATCAACGACAGAACGATATTTAATTTCCAGCTTATCGTACGGATAACTATGATTAGACAAAAGCTAATTAATTTGCATCGCTTTGCCATTCCTATAAATACGAAATAACTTTTACTTCGTGAATATTAATTTTTAACGAAGATATTAAAAGTATCCATCGTTTGCAATATAAATATAGTCGAGTAACAGAAGGACAATGGCAGTAATTCTTCGATGATTTTATAACTTTCTACAGAATGAAATGGCACTATTAACAGCACGTTAAATTTGTATTAACACTAGGTTTACTGACGCTATCTGTATACCTATTTCTACGGACACCTGTCAAATTGACAGGTAAAGGAAACCACGTG
Source organism: Eufriesea mexicana (assembly GCF_001483705.2). Classification (NCBI taxonomy): domain Eukaryota; kingdom Metazoa; phylum Arthropoda; class Insecta; order Hymenoptera; family Apidae; genus Eufriesea; species Eufriesea mexicana. Next base: position 207,219 of record NW_016908637.1, on the reverse strand, counting down.
TCTTTTCTTTTCTTAACGATTAGTTTAATTTAAGAGCAATTGCAATATTAACAGTCTTAATATAAGTTAACTAAATCTGTTACCATCGCATAATTGGAGCAACCCATCCGTCAAATTGACGGGTTTCGTAAATCTAGTGTTAATATACGCTTTCTTGCTATCTATAAAAAAATATAACGTTCCATTTAAAAAATAACTGGACCTTGGTATCTCATCCATCACTTTCCACAAAAAGAAGATACTTAAACAACATTATGTATCCCTTTGTACCAAACAATTAATGTAAGAACATTTTTTTCTCACTATCACTTTCTTTCAAGATATTCCAGAAAATTCAGATAAAACACTCGTTCTGTACGTGATGAATATAAATGGAATATTCGATAGATTTTTGCATATGTATATAAAAAAGTATATTTTATATAAAATATATAAAATGAGCTAAATGTTATGCAAATTCAATACCTTGTATTTGAAACCCTCTAAAAAAAATTAATCTTCATTTAGTTCCGTTTTGTTATCACAGAGGTTTCAATGACCTTGAAATATATTACCAACAGTAACATTCTGAGTAATTTTTCTCTAAATACATATGTAATTGATGTTCAACTTTAATTCCAAAGGTATATAAGAATGCGTTAAAGAAGTAATTTACAATTTGGCATTTTGCAACATCTTTTGCAACATTTAACTGGATTTTTGATGACTAGTACTTTGTAATAAAGATATTTTTCACAACAACGTCGAACTCTTTATCACCTGTTATTACTGTATGTCCCTGACACTTCCCAACAAATACAAACTTTTGTCTACATTGAAACAACGTAATCAAAGGAACATTTAGGTTCTTCTTTAGTCCCAAAGCGACATTCATACCTAGAAACAAATTATCCACTGGTATATGTAACAATTTACTTATTCCAAATTACTAGTGTATAATAACTAAAGAAAAGTTGCTTCTTACATCTACAGCATTCATCGTTTAATAATCAGTATCTCAGTTATTAAAAACAAAAAGGAATGCAAAACGTAGAGTCAACCAAATCTTAAAAGACGTCAGAAATTCATGGACGTGTAACTTATAAATGTAAAAATAACAAATACAGAAAATCTTCGAAAGTCAAAATTATTTACTATTTCGCATATTAACAGTTTTTCGTGATTAATATATCGTATGCGATGGTGGTGACTTATGGTAACCGACCATGTACAAAAGATTACGTTAAACACAAAATTCTTAATGTTAAATGATAACAAAGAACATTTTGTTATTAGTCCATATATCTTGAAAAAATCTTCACATATTACTGAAAATGCTTTTCTAGATTCCTTTGTGTTTCCGGTATGAACAACAAATGTCGCCGCCAATTTCTATTCAAAGTGATAAAAATCAATGAAAAATATCAATAAGAACAAACGCATTTCTAGCTTAAACACTTAGTCACTTGATTTACGGTGCATTATCGCCAAGAAATTGAAATAAAAACTAAAGGGTTCTCAGATTATATTATTTCAGTGTGGACATTGTTTCTATATAAATGTATTTATATTTATTGGACACTGTGTGAAACATACAGCAACATCAAATAGAAATTTCCACGTTATTATCTTAATGAATCTTAATAATGTTACATCTTTTGATTTCGTTTGTACGTCTACACATATTTTATACCATATTTCTTTTCTAAGTAGATTCTACGAAATACCATTTTGATAATTCGACAACATTGATCAATTTTTCGGTTATAAAGTTACGTCAGGATACCGGAGCTAAGATACTTGACAATTACATCTTTTATGATTGGCTAAAAACGTTTCTAATGAAAATCTTCGAAATGCTATTGATACCACTGTAGTTGATCTTGTTCGTACGAAATTGTTTCTAACATAAAACAAGATATGATGCTATTTTGAGATATAATAGCATACATATATTGTTTTAAACCATATTTGTTGTAGTTATTTCGAAAACTGAATTTTTTAATTCGTGATTAGTTTCAATTTTTCAATTTAGGTACCTATATATGTAATATAAATGTAATTGCTTTTCAGAATTTCAGATTACTTAAATAAACCTTGAAAGATTCTAAATTATTTTTCTGAGATAATTTAATTCTTTCTTGAATTAATTTTCACGTTACAAAATAATTATCTGTGTTCGCAATTAATTCACTTAAAACCGCATGGGCCATTAGATATAATTTTTATAAATAAAATTGACAGATTAGTGGATATGAATAATTTTGTTTTTATTGTCCGATTTTTTAATACTTTTTTTGTAACTGTTATTTGTAATGTTGCATTTGACGAAAATGAGCTCTGTGCAATTGTAATAAAAAGTTTTGATTTATCACCTCTTTCTTTAATATGGAATTGTGTAGTTGAAAATTTCAAAAAATATTCTTTAAACCTAATCTTACCTATGTCTAACATAAATGACTTTAGATAAGTTATCGATTTTATATATCAAATTTAGCAAATGCGTCATTTGCACATTATTTATGGTATATTATTTATACAAAAGTTTCTAATTTAACAGTCATTGTACAATTGGAATTAAAACAACAACAGAGCCTAATTAATATATACGAATTTCTCTTACAATCTGATAAGTTATCCAAATGGTAAATAGTTACTAGTTTAGGACAGTAAAAAGATATAGTACTTTAATTAACTTGTTCTAAACCAGAATTCTAAATTCTTTTGTAGTAAAGCCAACCTTTGTGTTATATCGATTAATAGTAACTATTCTTTAGGATATCTTCTATTGTCATACATGGCAACAATAGTAAGTACCCAGCATGAAAGCCAATATTCCAAAGAAATAATGTTGATTATAATTATTTTGGTTGTTGTTTAGAACAAGATTTGTTCATTTAGCATTTAAGGTAAAATTCATTTATTTAAAATAATGCTTATTCCATTGACAGTCAAAGTTATACTAGTTCTGACAAATTAGACCAGTTATCCTTAGAAATGAAATTTAACAAAGTTAGAATAGATATTGACAATTGATTAGATGGTTAGATCTTTTATTAATCATATCATGTATTTAGCTACAATAAGAAAATGAAAAATGAGATGTTGAGAAATTCTATACAAGTGGGAATATCTGACTAGACAATAAATTGATAAATATGAAGATTAGAAATTTTAAAGGGATACTAAAAATATCTGGAATATTGTTAATATTCCAATATACAAATGTTTTGAACCCATGATATTATGATCTGAGATTAAACAAACTTATAGAAGTTAATAAATATTCAGAAACTTCTATTTGGATTTCAACTTAAACTTTTTAATCACAAGAAAGTAACTAACAAAAACTAATAAATTAACAATACAATTAGAGTAAACTAAGCCATTCTCTTATATTCTCTTATATATAAATATTTATTTGTTTCGGCTCAAAAATAATCCATATACAGGGTGTCATGTTTAATTAGAAATACTCTAATTGAACATAGAAAGTATTGTAAATATAAATAATATTATTTTAAATATACAGTAGAATATTATTTTGTTTACATAATTTTTTATAAGTAAAATAGTAAAGAAATTTTAAAATGAAATTAATTGGTTTAAGTAGAAATTAATGTTTATCAAGACAAATATAATAGTGAGCTATAAAAAGTCATTTAATGCTATAGAAGACTATAAATTAGCGAGATCTCAAGGAATGTGGTAATCTCAAACAGCTCGTCAATTAGTTAAATGCTACATATTTCAATACTGTCAATTAATGCTGTCACGCAGTGATTCAACAAAATATTGATCTGACACTTCTAGATCCAATTTAAAAAGTCTACTGAATGATATAATATGAAAGTTGTTAAATTCGTTTTAACACATGCTATCGTATTAAGAATAAAGAGACATTGGATACCATTTAAAAAAAAATTAACTTGATTTTGAAATCTTCCTCACTATCCTATTAAAACAATTTTTTCATATTTGCAATGGTTTTTAAGATATTACAGTGTTTTCAATTAAATGTGATACGCTGTAGAATTGACAAACCTCAGTTTATATGACCTTCCAATTATCTATTTTTTATCTGCCAGGAAAGATTAAATTACTAATAATTCAATAAGCTTTACCAGTGTTAAAAATGAACTCAAGCAATTAGAGAAATTATTAAATAGCAAGAAATACAACAATCAAGCTCAAAGAATCTTAAATTGAAAGCAAGTTGAATGGCAACTTATCCCCTCATATTCACTTTTTCACTTTTAAGGATTGTGGAAAACTAAGTCAAAACTAAGTTTCAATAAAGAAATACTCAAAACGATACATAGACAATCTACGTTTAACTTTCAAAGAATTTTACACAGTCCTTAGATAAATTAGTCTGCTTCAACATTTGCTCACTTTACCCTCCATCTGACAATTTTAAAATCTTGATATCATTGATGTCTGGACCATTTCTTCATTCAATAATATCATAACAGCCTTTTCACAATTTATTGTACTTAAAAATTAGTCAGCAAAATAGATATCAATTACACCAATATATGATATAATAATCCTGAAAATTATGACATGGAGAATATCTTAATAAATGAGATCACCAGAACTAACAAAAGAACTCGCTATGCACACATCCAATAATTTTTATAATCTGTGCCAATAACATTTCTTTTCTCAGATGAAAATGAAAACAATGGAAACAATAGAAACAATTGCGAAATTCTGATAAAAACCTAGTGGACTAAGTTATCTTCATTTGTATAGCAAATGAAACCATTAAAAGGCTCATCATCATTTTTCCATCATTACTGATCTTTCAGTAACAATAGAGACACAAAAGTTAATGTATATTATAACATTTATAAATTAAACAACATTATTTCTTTCGAACGAAAGGAAGACTACAAAACAGATAGAATTTTATTTTTTAGTTATTAATTTAAACTTAACTGCTTGGATTTACAATATAAATATCTGGTATTGTCATTTGTAAGGAATTTGCTACTCTTTTACTGATTAATTTTTATCCGACATACCATTAAAGCCAGAATCAAGATTTAAAAATTACTTTATACTCACATAAATTTTACATATTTGAGGACCAAATAAGAAATTACTAAGTAGTAAAACAATAATATAGATATATCGTAAACCTATAATATGGTATGTCGATAATCAATAAACAGGGAACTTGTCCCCCTTGGCTTGACATACATTCCATTGATAAATATCAATGGGACATTTTGATGGGTAAGAGATTAAGGAGTAGATTGACTGACTGAGGAACTAAAATAGGTAATGATTCTGCAATTAACTCAATACACATATATAATAATTATAGATAAAAATCAAAGAACTTCGTAATTAAAAGGAAATTTTGAAAATTAACATTGTTTGTACAAGTGTTACTTTTATCATGGATTATATACCAATTAATTACGTAATTATCTTATATTTAAATACTAAGTTTTAATAATGTTTTAAATATTTTTCTGTTTTTCTCTGTACCAGGTGATCTATCAAGAACTTTAAAACTGGCATATCATGTAATTAGATGATTAACCACGAATATTAACAACTTTATTCTGTAGTAAAATGCTTTATATTTATCAATATACATTATAAACGACTTTTTCAAATTCTTGAAATTAATGAAAATAATAGCTAAAAGAATCAATATACATACCCCTACTTTAGGCAGATTACATAAATTTTTTTCTTTTTCTATCTTATCTACATCTATGGTTTCTTTTTGGGATAGTGTCTCTAATGTCTTAGTTTGCAATAAACTTATTTTTGTAGTAGATTTTTTTATAAAATCCACTGTTTCTTGGAGCTTTTTCCTAAAAATTAAAGACTATTATTTAATTTATAAAAAATGCCAAAAGAACATATATTACAGATTTTTTATTTCTAATTGTAAGCAATATTTCTGTCATGTAGCTATAAACAATTTTGATATTGTAATTAAAATTTAAGACAGATATTAAAATCTAAGATAAAAGAAATAAATTATTTATGTATTTATTTAATAATTAAATTCCATTATCAAGTTCATTACTAATATCAAACTATATATAATTCTTAAAACTTATTTCTAAAATATATTACTATTTATGAAATATTCCTCAATACTTTCTAACTTACTTATCTTTATTTATTGTTATTACAAGAAAATATAATGATTAACTGCAATCAATGTTTTAATTTATATACAATTAACTTCATAGTGTATATTTGTATACAATTAAATTGATAGTGCATATTATATTTGAAATATATTTCAAATATACTACATATGAGTTGCATAAACAATGAAATTCAATATTAATTTTTTAGCTCTTTACTGAACAATCAATTGTATCAAAATGTTATATTATATACTTTCCACTATTCGAATTATTAACACCTATTATTACATAAAAATAGTAAATAGGTATTCTTTATGAAATCATAATAATTATTATAAAAATTAGAAGAGTTACATAACATAAAATGGAATATACGATTAGTTTTTTAAATGCTTTTATTCTATTTATATTATATATTTGTATATAATTGTAAATTTATATTTATACATACCTACATCCAATATTAACCTTCGTTTCACATAGAAAACACCAGACGTTCCAATAAAGACTATCAACTACCATAAAATGGCAGTCACTATGTGGTTTTTTATAATGTTCTAAAGCATGTCCACTTTCTTCCCTTCCACAACCTTGATGTCCACATTGCAAACAAATTAATATTGCTGGATTTGTTTCACATTCCTAAAGATTTAAGTATTTTCATTTTGAAAATATCCTTTATTATTGAATAAAGTTAAAATTAAATGATTGAATTGTTTTAAATCTATACCTCTCCATTAATTTTTGATAAATTATTTTTACACTTTTTACATGTTGAACATTCTGTATTAACTCCCACTTTATTAATACATTTCTTAATTTTATTAAAATTCACTGCTTTTGAAACATGTCGACATTTATCACCTATAAACATTAACGCTGCATTTGTAATTGTTATTTCTTCAGATTTATTAATCAAATATATTATAGAGAACATTCTTTTTTATGAAAATTGGATCATACTATCAATTATTAACATAATTTGTTAAATTTCCTAATAAATGAGTAAAAAGAAGGTAACAAAATTTTAACACATTTACAGACACTAAATTTGCCAATAATATATGTTCATTGATGACCAATGACACCACAATTCATTAAAGTATTGAAATTGAATTAACAAATATATCTGTAATATTTTTGTAACATTTTTTATAGTTTTAATGTTAAAAATGTAAGACATTAAATATACCATAAAATGCTCGAACAAAAGTTTATCTTACATTTTATAATATGCATTTTATTAATATCAATTGTAATATAAATATATTTATATCGTAATGTAATTTGCTAAAATACTGCAATAGATAACGCACACAAAATTCACATGGCAATCGATATGTTAATACTATATTACATATATTAATTAATTTATAATATTATGAATTTTTGCAAACAATTTTAATTTTATAAGACAAATTAAAAAAGTAGGATAAAAATGAATATTAAATTATTACAATATAAAATTTAGTTACTTTAGTTATTAATAAACTGTTTACTGAACAATCATTGTTATAGCATAATTTGTTAATTAGTTCCTTAAGTCATTTCCCAGTTCTGATAATAAAACTAACTATTATAATTTAGCTCTTAGGACATATACTTTTTCTTATGCCAAAACGAATAATATTTTACAACTCAAGTTCCTAAAAAAATTTAATTCTAACCTGCACTATTAGGTTCATTACAAGAATCAGTTGAACCTTCACTTAATTCTCCATTTGCATCTGGTTGTCGATTACGTTTTTTGCTCATTTCGATTTATTTTTAAACTGCATCGAATGTAATTATTAAAATTTTTAATTATTACGACCTAATAATTTAGTAAACAAAAAAACATGTGGAAATTTGGTTATACAAGGTACACTAGGAAACGTTCATGATAGTCCAAACAATTTCTAATATACAAATGTACTACGTTATTATATTTCGTAACGAAAGTTAAATAATTTCTTCTAATTTATTGAATCTTACACTAATTATCCAAAACTAATTACAAGCAAGCAATACACAAAAATATTACTGTCACAATTATCATTGCTTGCACAATTTATATACTGTTGCTTTCAATAACATAGTTACAAACTGTCGAAACTTATTACGAACAGGGTTGACAACCTAAATTTTTTTCTACGAATCAGTTAATTTTATTGGTGTGTGCACAAATTTTCAAAGAAATTGAGCCGAACTGCGTTATAGAACAATTTTAATAAATTAAAGCATTAAATAATAAATCTTCAGATTTATAACTCAATTTAATTATTTTAATTTTTAATTATTTTAAATTTTAATACAAAGTGAATTAAATTTGTATAATATGGTTGCCAAAACAATAAAAGGAGCTAATGTTGATTTTTTATTTAATTGAAAAAGTATTTGATCATTGCATAGTTTACTGATATTGGTACGATATTAATAGAAAAGTAATTTCATATTTCTAAGATAACCAACATAAACAATATTAATTTATTTTAGAAACAAATGGATAATGAATATGTATTTTAAAGAAGTATGGCGATATAACTATGCAAAACATGTAATATATTATGTCGAACAATACAAATTTATTGACTTTTATAAATCATCAGATTAAAATTCATAGAATAATTAAATTCATAGAATACATTCATTGCGTATTAAGGCATATACACAATGTGATTATGCATCAGGCGTGATACATGTAAAGTGAAATTAAAATAATATTTATTATAATAAATAAATTAAGATATCCTTTTCTTTATGGCATATTCTTTGTATATTTATATGTAATTAATTTTGCATATATATGTAAAATATGCATATGATGCAAATTAAAAACTTTTCTCACTTGTATATTCTTCATAAAATACCATTATATTTATTAATTTTATTTCTTTTATATATCACTAACAATGTTTGTTATTTTGTTACCAATAATTTTTACAAATATCTCCAAAACTAAACCTAAGCGTCAATTATTGTCCAAATAAAAGTTATTCAGAATTTCACTGACACTTTCAATGACGCTTCAAAGTCATTGAGATCGGTCCACGCATTTTGCAGTTTTTCAAATTTTGTTTCTTGCAAAGGAATGGCAAAAACACATTACTTTTTCAGGCTTCTTCAGTCCATATATAGGCTATATTTCTATTTTATTGATTACAAAATATAGCATGTATACTTTTTTAAAAAAGAAGAAGTTAATTTGGGGCAAAGTCACTAAAGTGAATTATTACCTTAGAAACTTTGATCTAATTTACTTTTAATTTCTGCATATCTTTATTTTAAATATTTTATGTTATTCAAGTTACAAACCTGTTTGTTTTCTTCTCAAGGATACACAAATTAATACCTCGGAAAATACGGCTACCCAGCAATTCTTTCAAAGGAAAGAAAGTTGTTCAAAATAAATACACTGTATACAGCGTATACCATTGAAAGGTGAGGATGTAATAGTTTGATAATTTCACCAGAAATGATCGTATCATGGAACCTTGATATATCAATATCCGTATTTATACATCATATTTAAATAGTTTAAATAAATAATTTTTAATTATATGGATACAAATTATTTGGTTATATTTCTATATGTTGTGATAAAATAAAATACTACATTTATCATTTTGTTCCTGACACGCAATTGCCTACGTGTAACGTCATATAGGATATTAGAAAAAAGTGTTTCAAGACTTTCAGGACTTTAAGTATAGAGTTATATATAAACTTTAACTCTCTTTTTCTCAAATATGCACAGGTAATAAAGCCGATTTTTCGTCAACAGGAATAATTATTGGGCCTATATTGACTTGACATCTCCTACTCTTCCGAATAAGTATTTAACCATATGTAAATATTTGAAGCAACAAAATGTTCTACATCGAATATTCTTCTTAATATTCTAAGAGACATTAGCTAATTCTAAAATCCTAACCCTTTTTCTTAATTTTGTGAATTTATCGAGGTGTTCAAGAAATATTGTAAACTATCCTTTTTTTCATCCGTTACAATTCGTCTTTATATATGTATCTTTAAAACTACAGAAGACATAAAAATGTTTAGGATAAAAACTGAATAGTTTTTTTTATAGTTTTTAATATCAAAATTGTTGCACGAAGACAGTCGTGGGTTTCTCTTGGTGGTTGCTTTCTCTCAGTATGCCGAACTTATCGAGATATTGAGCACTTGAGTGTATAATAAAGAGTACCTTTGTTTACACACACTTTATTACACCGATGATTACGATTTGGATAATTGGTGTCTTTTGGTGTGTTATCTTCGCCTCCTGTCTTACGTCTTCTAATGTGTACTGATTGAATTCTAGTTTTCATCTGATGTGATATCTTCGAGTTCTAACTAACATCCGTCTTGTCTACTCTGTCATGCAATAATAGTCATGTTTTGTCTGGTGTCTCCTCAAGCTTTGTGTTGATTGGTTTAGAGTGGTGTGGGCGGAGGAAAGATAGAGTTTCTGATCGGACGAGGGTGTTTTGGACCTTTGGCTTAGGAGTGGGAAAATGTCAGGGAAGTTTTCCTTCGGTATTGTTTTGGTCATGCATTTTGGTCTAACTTTTCGGTGGATCAGTCACACATGCGTCTCGTCTGTAGGGTCTGGTCATAGGTAATGGTATTGTCCGTAGTCTGTGTCTTCCTTAAACCCTTCCTTAAATCCTTAATCCGCAAGAAAGACGGTAAGGCAAATCTAACCTCCATTATTGCCGTCGCAACAGAAATAGTAAAACATTGTTTTTTAATTTTAAAAAAAGTACTATATTGATAGCATAATCTTAAAAAACATAAAAAGTTATTTAATACCAACCTAATCAACAACGCTTTATTCTTATCCTCAGTTTACATCCTATTATTAATACATTATTAAGTCATACATCTGTATGCTAATGCTTGATAATTAAATAATTAAATTTTGTAAATTAATTTAAAAGCATTCAAAATAACCAAAAATTGACGACCATTAGTTGATATATTAATTAACGGACGGCTCTTTGAGGAAATTGTGTATAGTTTCGAATAGTAAGTAGACTGTCCGCGTGCTACCAGGTCTAGCATTTATATGGACCCTTGGTAGAAATAATAGAATTTCCGAATTTCAGGTGCAAGGGTAAGGGTTAAAAATGGTTTTTCGGAAAAACGAACTGAAATATTGCCCCATAGTCCAGGTACTTGACCTATATGATGGACAAGCGTCAATGTGCCATCGTATTTTACCTGAGGTACGGGGTCGGCAATATGGTATTTCCTGTTTCAAGGATCAACACGTGTTTTTGGAGTATTTTAGTTTTTCATTATAAAATCATTATAAATAATAATTATAACACAGATGGTTTTAAGTTATTCCGTGCCATGAGAAGCATGCCAGATCGATCCGATCTGCGGCCACAGTAAACTTTTTCAATGTTTTCCAATGTTTTAATAATTGTTACTAGTATAGGATATATTGTTTATTGTTTTTTAATTCGCCATTAGCGACATAGCGCACTATAGCGTGCAGAATTGCGGTGCAGTTCCTATTACAGTTGTAAGGAGCATAGGCTTACGTGTATATAGTCTAAATGATGTATTATACAATTGTACTTTTCTATCAAAATATTTACGACAGTGTCGTTAATAAATACTACCGCGGCACAAAAAGGCACAGAAATGTTCGTTACAATTTTCTAACTGCCCGGTATCAATTGGCAAAATAATTCGACCATTGGAATATCCTATTTTACATTTTCCTTTACCTTTTACCTTAGCTTTTTAGATAATATTCTTTCATTGCATCGAATAACGACCGGACACAAACAGCAATCAATATCTAACAATATGATTCTTTTAACCAAATTCATTTAACCAAGTTAACACAAGACTCGACTAACAATGGGCCTGCACTAGTACATGGATGGTAGTATATAGACTGGACCGTGCCTATGCGCAAGCCTATACTCCTTACAACAGCGATGTTCCGTCCCGGAGAGCGTGTTTATAACATGATTTTTACTCTAAGGCTTACACTTTTAACTGACCTAACGGTTTATTTTATATTTTATACTGCGACTGCAATTCTGGAGGTTAGATGTGCCTCAACGCCGTTCTAGCGGCGTTAGGAATAAGTTTATAAAGGTAAAGCAAAGTTTAGGAATTTTACAAGTACCATACGCGATAAATGGGACCCACGTGTGACAGACCCAACAAGCTACGGACGGACAGCTACTTATAAATCACGTCATTGACCATCAAAAATCGGCTCCTTGACACTTTCCTACTCCTTAGTCAAAGGTCCTTCCGTCACACCCTCTGTCCAATTAAAACTCCTTACTTTTCCACCACCAACATTTATTTTACCCAATCGGAACTAAACTGCAGAAAACACCGGACAGATCACGACGAGACACGACATAGAGCAAAATCGAGAAATCAGTTCGTCTTCGACACCGATCCTTGAAACATCTTACTTACACGTATAAACGCGTGTTCGAAACGGTACTCCGTTCAACGTCTCTATTATAACTATTCTATACTTTTCTATAAATAAGTACTCTTTTTTGACCACACACTCTGGATCCTTATTATTACAACTAGTCACGCAAAATTAATTTAGCGCGTGATAAGCGTTCTAGGACATCGAAGGGATTCGATACGATAGGACGCTACAAGTGATACAACAGGTACCACGTGGCAAGTCAGCACGTTGTATCGCTGATGGCTAATTAAAAAACACTGAGTAACATATCCTACATTAGTAGCAATTAATCAAAACATTGAAAAAGTTTGCTATGCTCGTGTGACCAGAATGCTTCTCTCATCGCACGGAATGTCAGAAAATGACTTATGTTCAAATTATTATTTATTGATATAGAATAAAAAATTCCAAAAGCACGTTTTTAGCTTGCTTTGAGTATTTTAACTTATAGATCACGTGTATTCATTTACGTGAATATGATGTATTTCATAATGTGCGATGAGAAACGATAAAAAAAGTTGAATTTTTAATATATTATTCAAACAAATTAACTTTTCACAATTATTTCTACACAGATACATTGCATATATAAAATACTATATTTTTTCAATAAAATATTTTACTCTGACCCTTATGATTTTCGTGATATTAAAAAAAATATGATTTCGATTCCCGTTTTTGAGGGCTAATTTCACTCCCTCGATATGAACAATGGCCGAGGAAAAAATATGTGTCAAATATTTCTTTGAGAACTATCTCTCACATAAATTTCATCAAAATCGGCAAATTTTGTACTGGTTGAATATCCTTTTCAGCGTGATAGTGAGATGCTTGTATATTCCATGTTATACTTGCATATTGCATATCTGAATAGCGAGCTGTAAAGTGTTTTTATAGTAGATGGATTTTGGATGTCTTTGCAATTTCTAAATTGCAATTTGTTGCGACGGCAATAATAGGTAGAAAACGCGCCTAGCCGTTCCTCTTTAGAATCGACAAATTATAAATCAAGACAAGGACTAGGGACGGTAATACTTGAGACCGGACCCAACAGACGGGTCATACGTGCGACTGACCCACGGAAACGCTAAACAGACGTAACTATAAATCTAAAACGAAACAATACCAAAAAGAGAAACTTCCCTGTCAGCTTCCCTCTCCTAACCCAAGAGCCCGCCAAAACTCCTTGTCCAATGAAAAAACTCTAATTTTCCTCCTCCTACAATCACTTTCCTCCAATCACCGCAAACCAAGACTAGACAAGACGAGACGACAGTCAGTAGCCAAAAATGTTGAATCGGACTGCATCGAAAACTCAGACAGGAAACATCAAGACGGTAGTGAGAAGTAACACAGAACACATAAGACGGTTGGAGAAGACGTAAGACAGCAAAACGGCAGCTGGAAGAAAACGGAAGACGAAACAAGACGTAAAACGGCAAAGGCGGAGAAGATACACTATACACACAAATCATTCATACACTCATCAAAGTGTAATAAATTGTAAATACGAAACGAAACTGCGCTTTATTACACCACCGAAGTGCTCAGTGCCTCGTAAGTGATGCGACACACTGAGAAGAGGGTAGCAACAGTATCAAAGCCTATCCACACCCGCATGGAGCTCATCTTTCAACCCCACGCGGTACAACACAATTTCTAAAACCAAGTGATCGATTCGCTTTATATCGATTATATTCACCATTTTCTTAATGTGCTTCACGCACGAGAGTTTAACGTCATATCTAACTTCGAGTTCTCTAAATTCATACACTAAGGACAAAGGCAAGCGATCGAGGATGTAATGTTATAAAATAACATTTAGACGTCTGGAAATCGCAATACAATAACATTTAAAAATATCGAGTTTCAAATTATTGTCTATGCACCAAGCCTGAAGCCTACCTAATATTTAGATTAGCTACATAATCTCGAAGCTTGTAAATCAAAAAGTTACCTCGAAATCCACGGTCATTGTAGCGTCCTACGGTATCGAATCTCTTCGATTTCCAAGAACGCTTATCACGCGCCAATTTAATATTGCGTGACTAGTTGCAATAATAAGAATGCAGAATGTGTGTGGTCAAAGAGAGTGTTTATTTACAGAAAAGCGTAGAATAGTTATAATGTAGACGTTAACGGAGTACCGTTTCGAACACGCGTTTGTATGTGCAATTTAGATGTTTGAAGGATTGGTGCCGAAGACGAACTGACTTCTCGATTTTGCTGTATGTCCTGTCTCGTCGTGTTCGGTCCGGAGTTTTCTCTAGTTTAGTTCTGATTGGGTAAAATAGATGTTGGTGGTGGAAAGGTAAAGAGTTTTAATTGGACAGAGGGTGTGACATAAGGACCTTTGGCTAAGGAGTAGGAAACTGTCAAGGAGCCGATTTCTGATGGTCAATGACGTGATTTATAAGTGCCGTCCGTCCGTCGCTTGTTGGGTCTGTCACAAGTGGGTCCCATCTGTCGCGTCTGGTACTAGTAAAATTCCTAATTTTGCTTTACCTTTGTAAGCTTAATCCGCTAGAACGGCGTTGAGGCACATCGAACCTCCGGAATTGCAGTCGCGGTATAAAATATAAAATAAACCGTTAGGTCTGGCAAAAGTGTAAGCCTTAGAATAAAATTATGTTATAAACTCGCTCTCCGGGACGGAACAGTCATAAAGATCAGCCAAATCAAATACCTTCCTAAAATCAGTCTACACCGCAACCCAATTTAGTCTCCACCATAGTCCTTCCTCAACCGCACGAACAACGTACGAGTTGAAAATTATTTTCCCGGACTAGAACCATGTTCACTTACAGACATAAAGTTTTTGATAAAAGCTTTCCGCTTGTCAACAACCTTAGGAAAAGCTTCAAGTATCGATATAATTATTAATCTATAATTATTTACTTGGATAATTGCTTCCAATTACCTGGATAATCATGGTCTGGATAAGATAAATTTGCAGTTTTTAATTGAATATCGACACTAGGTCGATCTTACTTGGCGACGGTTAATGGACGAACGGTTCATTGAGGAAGGTTGTGTATAGTGGACTGTATTTTAGGTAGTACTCTCGGATAACTCTTCTGATCTCTCTGATAACTATTCTGCACTCGCGGATGACTATTCTTATCTGATCTCGTGACTGCTCTGTCGGTGGTTATATAATCTTCGTCTCTATGCTGATTGGTTACGAGTACTATTTGGGGTGTATCCTAGCTTCAGCGTATTTCGGTGGTGGTGGTTGTTTAAACATTCTAGGACCTTGTGCGTGTCGTCTTGAATGGCGATATATAACTGCTTGTTACGGTTACCCAAGTGGTGGCTTAGGTAACGAGTGTAGAAAAGTCAAGGGACGCTGACAGTAAGGACATAAAATAGAGCTCTCAATTTTAGATTTACAGTCCTAAACAAAGGGATGACCGGAGTGCCGAAAACGACCTTTCACGGATTAACATTAATAAAAATTGGAGAGATACCATCGATGCCAGAGTATTTTAATGCATCTAGGTGTCGAATGACTAAAAGAACTTCGTTAACGCTCATCTCCATATTTGCGAGATCGAACTCTGTAACACAATGCTTTTCTGCACTATACGTCATATTCGGAGAGGTGTAGGCCAATTTAGAGAAGACTACGAACGATTCGATGATACATTGCCTGTTGCGTCGCGTCGCGATCGAAATTCTCGTATTTCCGACGGATTGTAAGGCCGTCTCGCGACTACGACACGTGTTGCCCGCCAAATTAATATTGGGCAACTGTTTAAGTTGCACGAGCGGAAAAGAGTCGTATCTATGACGGTCGACGTTTCGAAAAGAACCGTGGCGTGTTCTTGATTTGAATCGGTTAGACGGAGTGTTTTAGAGAGACCCGACGTCTCTCAACTTTCGTATGGAAGTGGTTGAGGAGAGAACCCGTGTCTCTCAGATCTCGTATAGAACTGTTAGGAGAGAACCCGTGTCTCTCAGAGCTCGTGCGGAAGTGAGCTCCTCGATCTTCCTAAGATTGGCCTTAGGAAAAATCGGGAGCTAGCCAAATATGATTGGCTGTTTTTGACCAAGGGTGTTCCCTTGGTTCGCGAATCCGTGACCTTGGAGAAAGGGAAGCTTCCCCCAAAAGACAACGATAGTGGAGGAAACCCTCTCCTTCACGGTGGGGTATCTGGGGTTCACCCGCGCGCTGACCCCATCGGTCGTTTATTACCCCTAGCGAGGACCTGAGGCTTCTAACGTGTGCGGACCACGTGGAGCCCTCAGGCCCTTGTCAACCAAGTCTTAAGAGCCGTCGTCTAATTTCGTTAAATTAGGGATTTCCAGGATTCTCGTGTTCCGCGACACGAGAAGTCAAAGAAAAAAGATAAAGCATTCAAACATGCTGAAGGCGTGGAGCGGAAAATTCCGATGCCGAATTGTTTAACCCTAAGACCTGGCTGTTGGAAGACCGTAACGGGTCTTCCTTGTTCCACGACGGAACATTGCCCTTGTAAGACATACCACTCGAAATGTCATGGGAATTTCTACAAGTATGTTCAACCTGCCAGAAAGCTTTTGGATTTATTAACAGAGTATTCTCTAAGTTATATCTGCATGTGGCATAGTCTGTTTTCGCAAGCCGTTTACATTCGAATCTAACAAGAAGATAAGAAAAATGTGTATAACTGCTAAAATTGCAAAAGTTAATCCACACATGGTGTGCAAGTGTCTTATTATGAATCAACTGCTTGGGATTATTCAATATCATGGGAACATATATCATGGGAACGAGGCTTTAAATGCAGTGTTTCCTGAAACAAACAAATTAACGAGTAATAAACGAGTATGATAAATATGGAAATAGAAACACCCAGTCACTGCATCCACAGGAAGATCTGACAGAAGCCCATTTCAATGTATGTTGTTCAAATAATCGTTTAGTGCTGAGTAATCAATCTTTGTAAAATTTAATCTCGTATAATGATAACGAGGTGCACAGCATAAGTTGGACGCTAAAGTTAATCGCCGGGTAATGAAACTCAATCGAAAATAAATCGTCAGTTCAAAATTTTGATACGTTCACCACAAAAATTTGGATATTAGGAAAAAATAGATCTAGTATTCTACTGTTTCAGTTATAAATATGTTCTGTTGCAGAAATATGTAGAAATATGTTCTGTTGCCTTAACACCAAAAATATTGAGTTTGCAATGTCGGATGCGATATAAGGGACATTTGCGACATAACATTTCGGTAGACGTCGAATCTACCCATGATATATCAGGCAGATTATGATCACCTAAGAGACAAATTTTCGGGTTACCGAAGTTAAAAAACAGTCTTTCGTCATAAAAACAATGGTCCCTGTATAGATATGGCGACAAACAGGAAGGCATATGTACATATACATACATGCTGCAATTATTAAGCAAGTACTGTTAAAAAACAGACTTACAAACAATTTAAAATTTAAACACAAGCAATTAAATTTCTTTGTAACTACTATTAATACACCGCCACCTCGTTAGTAAGAACTGATGTGTCGTGCATTTGTTACAACGGAAAATAATATACCCATCGAACAGTAGTTCAAACTACCTTAGTAAAAATGTAAAAAAATGTCAGAGAACAGTTGATATCTCATGAAGCAAAATCGAATATCAAATTTATAACTAGTTCATTCTATCTTAATTTACATTTGAATGCCTACCATATATTTTACATTTCTGAGCTTTCAATAGAATTCTAGAAGTTTTTTACAGTAAAAAACAATAAAGTGAGAAAGAATATTGAAATAAATGGATTTCAAATACATATATTTAATTTTATGCGTAGCTCTTGGCTTGGTATCGCTTCTCAAAAACAAATATTTCGAAAATAATACCAATTACCAGGACTCGCTAACGTGGAGGTAGCTACGCATCGATACTAGACTTTGCTATTCTATCATTGCAACGGTAATTAATTAGTTAATCGGGGAAGGGAGGTCTCACCGTTTTCAATGATTTTCAAATATCATTAATATTAGTTGTAAAAATCAACATTTTGAAGAACTTTTTCTCATACATGTAACAACCGCTTGGTCTTAGTTTACGAAATTTTTCCTCAAAAAGAACGCTGCTACTACATTGAATTCTGTCTATACGTACATATCTGTGACTTTGTATCCGTCATCCGACGATAGCCCCTTATCTCTTGTTTCTATAACCAACGACGAATAATGTGCAATCTATCACTTTAAATCATTTCTCTCATAGAATTTAGAACGAAATTGTATGAATATATAAATATATGCAACCAAGCCAATTGGTTACAAATATATGTAATCAATAATGGCTGAAATGTTTCCATCTTCGGATGATGGCAATAAAAAAAATTGAAACAGAAAATGAAATGCTGAACCTCGTTAAATTAATTGCTAGGTAAAATAGTTAGACTTAAGTAAGGTTCGAATACTCAAGTTGAGACGAGACCGATCGTTAGAGGCATTTGGTTTGCTGAGTATTGAGGTCCGTAATAAACGAATAATGCAAAACATAGTATTCACGCTGTATGTCACTGCTGCAGAGTGAGATAGTTGATGTGCAATAACTACAGATGCTCGTCGTATGTACAATACGCGGCATTTTATGGAGAGCGACTATAGTCGCCCGTAGTACTCAGTGGCATCTTACGAAGAGCGACTATAGTAGTAACAATAATTTTTCACAGAAATCTCGGAAACTGTGGCCAAGCGGCGGTTACATGCATAGGAAAAAATTGTTCAAAATTATGATTTCTACACCATATTCAAAAGTCATTAAAATCAGTGAGATCTCTTCTAACTAACCTTTCCTCACTAATTATAAAAAAAAATTACTACGTTATTAAAAGGTCCAAATATCACATCTCGTGACACCTTGATACTTTGATTCTAAGATTCCCTAGTCGAAGAGATGGATCGCACGCAGCAGTTCATTCATATATACTCCTCGTGCTCGAGCGATCTACCGCGATTCTCCAAGAGAGATATCAATTTTGCTAGAGTGAAAGTAACGGAACTGATCGCGATTGCAGTGGAAAATTGGATCGACAATCGAACAGGAATTTGTATAGTTGTTAGCATTACTCTATGTCCCCATAATATGAAGTAGTCCAAAGGTTGACGATAGAATCGAATTGGTCCCAACTCAAACCACGGTGTGTATCCTAATTGTTCCAACACATCGCCGCCGCTATTCATGTACCCGTTAAGCACGAATCTTGTAGCAGACCAATCAGTTTCGATGGCTGATGTCTCAGCTCGAAATAATGGCACTTGTTCGCTGCTCATTGTATATGATTTCCTATATATAGAAAAAAGCGAACGAAAACGACTGTTTGGAATTAAATTTCTACTCGTCATGATCATAAAACGATGAGGGGCAAGAGAAAAGCACCACCAATACAGGCGTTCTGCTGCGCTGCTTATTTTATGCTTATTGCTTATACAATTTTATTAGAGCCCCTATAATATTACATATCATCATTTTCCAACGCTAGTAGCTGCAACTTGCATTTCTTACTATGGAGGGGGATTTAAAACTTGTATATATACAGATGTACATAGTAGATCAAGCACTTGCGAGAAAAGTATACAGCGAATGAGACACCTAGTGACAGTCTCTGGAATTACTTGAGCGTACGATAGTATATTCGTATATAGTTATCCTCGGCAATATTGACGAAACCTTAGTATTATGTTTCCTTATAACGAAATGAATTAGTGTGAATTAAACTACTATTTGCATGCTAAGATAATGTTCGTTTAACATTGTTAATGTCCCAATTTATAAATAATGAAAAAAGGAAAAATCAAAATCTTGTTGAACATATTTACCAGGAACATATTTGCTTCCTTACCTTTCGTACTTATTTATAGTAACTAAGTATTTTTTAATCATTGTAATAAGTAATGTACTAATAAATAACGCGATATATAATTAGTTATCATGAGTATAAACTTGTTACAGTTCTAGAAATAAATAATTGGGGCAATGATTGTTAAACGAAAATTCTTTCCAAATCATTTATAACCAACTGAAATTTTTATTGGTCTTAATTACACTTTCGCTAGTTCTTGAAATATCAGTCTTATTTCAGTTTTTAAACCGATTTTCTTATTAAATTCCCGAATTGATCAACAAATATACTCTTAATTATAAATGGTTTGACATTCAAGTTATAGGAAATAAGAATACAAAATTCAAATACTATCTGATTCGTAGACCAATATTGATCTACTACATGTCTACTGCAGTGTGTTACAGTGATAATCACATTTTTTCTTATAAAAATAGTCATAATCAAATATGAGTACTTTCCTTGATAGAAAACACACATTGATCAAAAATATTAAATCTGCAATCCATGTTAGAAATCAGTATACTATTTTGATTTGATTGATATGCTTATCTGACTTAGAATGAAAGTAAGATAATGAAATTAAAGGGATTTTATTATAATTAAAATTTTGTATCTTATAAAATAAAATATAATTCGATCAATTAGGCTTTACTACTTCATTATCGCAACACTACTCTTTTCCATTTCAAGTTTCTCTTTTAGACAGTTAGTCAAATTGGCCAGCAGTGATCCCCTGTAAATGCAATATGTCTACGATACATGTACAGAGTTTAATAGAATAGTACAAAAAATATTTGCAAATATCACAAAAACAAAGCTCAACTGGGAATTATTGTTCAAATAAAAGTTGTTCAGGATCTCATCCGTTATAACAAACTTCAAAATTATAAGGATCAATCCATGCATTCTGCAGTTTGTCAAAACTTTGATTTTTGCAAAAAACTAACAAAAGCACATTATTACTTTTTCAAACTCCTTTAATTTATATTTCTTTTAATGTTAAAGTGTGGTTCTTTTTTTAAAACTGAGACAGAATAAACAGATTTTGAGTAATTCATTCAAGTCAACTTTCACCAATAGTTTGAAGATTATGTGGTGCCGAAAGACTTCAGTAAACATACATTAAAAGTATATAAAATATGTTCTATAAGCATTCAAATAAAAATTTGTCAAAATCTTTTTGCACTGTGTGTTTTTGTAAACTGTTTATATAACTACATACAAACTTATTTGTAATTTTAAAACGAGTGTTTTTAATTGTATTTGTGATATATTTTTATTTAATGTAAGAAATATATATTTACTATATAATTTTTAAACTTTCTTTTCCCAGTGTAATTTCCATCTTATTTATCTTAACATGTTACTAATATCTTAGATAATTTATACATCATTCGCTTTCCAAATTCATATTATTGGCTCCCTATTCTCGCAACATTTTTGTGTTTCGTGGAGTTGTAAGTTCAATGATACCGATTATGTGCGATGATCAGGGCGCCGGTCTTAACCGTTTTGTCCAAGCAGCGCGATCGCGCTGTTCAGATTTCATGTCGAGAAGACCCAGCACATTTCGAGCGTTCTCGACAGCTGACAGTGCGTTACCGACTGTCGAAGTCGAAGCGCTATCGCGCCACTTGGCCATTAACGTCATAATATAAACGAAGCGTTATCATGCCGCTTGGGATTTCTCGACATAAAATAGAAGCGCTATCGCGTTTCTTGGGTCATCGCGTACCCGCTTAGAGGCAGCGCGGTCGCGCTGCTTGGGATAGTCTGACAGTGTTTTTTCAAAACCCTCTGGGACTTAACCATACAGGCTTACAATTAGTTGAGAAAGAATAAGTTCCTGGCTTGTCAAATTCTGTAGAATTTGTTTAGTTTATTATTGTTCGAGTTCTGTCGGTCGGTATTTTCTGAACGTCTAAATATGCCTTCGGAGTACTTTTCTATTGGTTTATTATGCTGTGGAGGGATGAATTTGGAACTGGAGCAGATTTTGTTTTAATTGGTAGCTGTTTTAATAGATGGACGGGTTATGGAAGGCTTTGATGGTGGTCTATTCGTCAAGTGCCTGTCAGGTTAAGTTGAGTCAAATGGATCAAAAATCGCATAAGTGTTGTCGCCAGTGGATATATTTATTGTGGGTCTGGCGCCTCAGTTCTTTAGCTGCTCTACTGTAATACGTTATAACCTTTTATATAAAGATATAAACTGCTTCTTTACAATTCTGGATTTATGTAGCAAATATATGGCAACAATTTATAAATTAATATTATTAATAATAATGCAGTGATACAACCATGCTTTCATGGTGCGCTTTCAAGTATCTTATTTTCTATTGGAAATATTTTAAGAGATTTTATGTTATAGCTTTAGGCACAGAATTATTGCCTAGTACTATTACGATATTTCAATAATTTAGATATTAATATTTTTAGTTTTCTATCTAAGTTTAAAATCATTTGTAACAGATAGCTTGGAACTAGCTTTTACATGAAATGTAATATGTTGACAAATATTCTATTAACTAATATATTTTTAACATTTGTGAAAAATTACATGAACTTCAATATTTCTAAGCATTTCTAAACAAGAAAGATAGAGTGTAATTTGAAAATCTGTTAGTGTAACAATCAAAAGCTCTGTTAAATTACAAAAACAATACAATTTATTGAATTATTTTTATATTATATGATAGCACATTATGTCAATATATTTCTTTAAGATAGAAAAGACTGATTTAATTATTTTAATGGAATACATAATAATAACATATGATTATCGTCTACCCCTTCCTCGTCCTCGTCCTCCCCGGCCTCCTCTGGTACCACGACCACCTCGTCCTCGACCTCGTACTGCTCCTGAAGATAATGTTGATATAAAGGATTTATGTATAAATGGTTTTCTTGCATTGCATTACAAAAAACAGAATTTCTTAATATGTATATTTCTATTGTATTTATATATTTCAAAAAGTTTCAATTAAATAGAAAAATTTTTTATTATATTTTTATTCATAAATGTTAATTTATTTTATTCGTTTTATTCATAAATGTTAACCCCTTTTCGAATCAGTAATATAATCCTATATCCTTTCAGATTTTTCAACTGAAGACCAGTAACATAGTCCTAAATCATTTTAAATTGTTTAGATGAATGCCAGTGATTAATCTTACATCATTGCAAAATTTGTAACTGAGTATCAACAATGTAGTTAAACTTGTAGTAAACTAAACTTTAGTTAATTCAGGTTTAAAAGTAAACCTGTAGTAAAACTAAAACCTTGTTACATGATGTTATACTTATTAAATCTATTTTATTTCTTAATTTAATAATATATTTTATACTTAAAATTATTATCAGATATCACACAGAATTATAATGTAAAATAAATCTGTAAAAATATCATTAAATTTTATGTATAAAATGAATATTACGAATTTTAAATTCATTATATTCATTTCCAAAAAATATATTTAATGAATTTAAGCAACTCTATCAATTTTAACATTGTGACAAGAAATATTTTTTATATTCATACACAATTAAATAGCAGCCCCTTGCAATGTTTAGCTATAAACTTTTGAAAATTATATACATTTAACTAAACCTTCAGTTGACAACTAACAGTTATAAAAGTGTTAAGAATGATCCTACACATGCAAATTTTTCAAACTTCAAGATTTTAAAATATATCTTCTCATGCATCAAGGACCATAAAAAAATGGAATTATGAACTGGATCAATTCTGTATAATACATATAAAATATTAAATATTCCTAGGAAATACATAGTTTGATCAAATTATAATAAATTTTTAAAATACCTACAACAGATTATGCTACAACGAATAGTCATCTTATTATTTGCATATCTATGGTACTTGACCAGAAAATATAATATAAGTACATTATTAAAACTATGTTAAAATAAAAGATCATTGAAGAAACCCAAAATATATGAAAAATAATCTCTATAAAAATACAATAAGTAATTAAAACATAAAATTGGCAAAAATTTAATTTTAATAAATAATATACATTTATCTATTAAGCTTTAAAAATAGAGCTATGTAACACTTTCTGTTTAGAACCATGATCTGAATAAATTAGTAAATTTTTATATTCATAAATTAATAATAATAATTGTATTTACAAACCTCTGGCAGCCTCCTTTTTCTTTGCTTTTGCTTTTGGTGTATCATCTATGAGTAATGTTTCAAGTGGTAATGAATCTGGTAATATATAGTACCTTATATTATTGCCTCGTAAACTTAGTGTATCTAATTGTACAGGATCTCTATTTTTTATTGTCATTTTTACTGTCTTCAAATGCGTGTTCATTGCCACATCAACTCCTTTAAATAAAAATTGAAAGTATAATATTATATTTGAATGAAAATATAATCACACATGATAAATTTTGTGTAGGTTATGTTGACATACCGGTAATAGTACCATGCACTTGAGTACCGTTTTTTAATTCTATCGTTACAGTTTCATGACTGAGCTTCATTAGAAATCTGAAATTGTCAATATTATTTATGTTAGAAGATTAAGAAAAATTTAAATACTGTGTAATAAAACGTTAAATAATAATCTTCACAAATTTAATTAATTTTTTACATTTATAATTCCAATTTTCCATAAACATTTTATTACTTCTTAATAAGTTATTACAAACTATACATTTGCTTACATACCTTACTAGTTTCATGATGCTGAATGTTTATATTACAATAAAATTACAATTTCAGTTTCATACCGCTTTTTCTTCCCTATAACCATACAGAACGCTATAAATGCTGTGTTCCAAAACCCTTTCAATTTTGTTCTAACAGTCTCGGAAATTATATTGCTTTCTGTTATTATTACTAAATAAAACGATATCATGTGTTTATTATAAAATTCTTACTAGTAAAATAATTAAAGAATAATATTCAATAATACAATTTATAAAGAAAAATAAAATTTTCATAAAATAATGTTGTATATAGAACAGTTTTAATTAATGTATTTAAATGTGTTATGTTATATAGAGATAATATATTAATATCTTGTCATATTATTAGAGCAATTAATAAAATTTATGTATAGAATTCTGAACTTGTATAAATAAATAAAAAAATTATTTAATATAATAATAAATTTCAAATTATTAAGTAGCAATATTTATATTTTAGGAAAAAAAATAATGTTTAAAAAAACTAAAAAGAAAATCATAACATTACATAGTTTAAATTAAATTATACTATCTCAAATTGATAGTATTTATAAAATACTCATAATTATTAGTAATGTTAAGTTTATAAAAAAGTTTATTATATTATTAATTACATAAAATGTATTTTTTTTTACATGAATCAAATTATTACATGTGAATTAAATCATGTTATTTTACTATTTATTTATGTATTCATTAGTAATTTATTTATAATGTCTATTTATCCTTCTTATTTACATTATTATTGTTTAAATTTCTGCATAATTAATATATAATCAAGATAAATAATAATACAAATTGTTATGTTGCAAAAGCACCTACTTTTTATAAATATATTTAATTTATAATAATCTTTATATTAGTACTTAACGTTGATACTTAATTTTAATATATATACTTATTTGTTTATTTATAATAAACAACACAAGTCTATATCTGTGATGATTTAATTATTAAGAATTCAAGTATATTTATTTGTATGCATATGTACACTTCTTAAATAGAATATAGGAGTAAAGTAAAATTAAATATAATGTTATGACATTGCTAATCTGAAATGTATTTTCTTTTCAGTTTATCATCATAAAGACATTATTGCATTATGTATAAATATGATAAATTTTCATTTTCTGTGATGTTATGTACAATCAAAGTAAATTAATTGTAATGAAGAGATAAAATAAAAAAGTTAAGAAAATTA
Organism: Eufriesea mexicana; assembly: GCF_001483705.2. Classification (NCBI taxonomy): domain Eukaryota; kingdom Metazoa; phylum Arthropoda; class Insecta; order Hymenoptera; family Apidae; genus Eufriesea; species Eufriesea mexicana. Next base: position 180,899 of record NW_016908637.1, on the reverse strand, counting down.
TTTTAATAACATTAATAATCTAACTTTTAGATTATCATCAGCTATATATTAAATTACAGTACATGATTGCGCTGCTCTTACGTTAACTAATTTTAAAATAGTTTTCATTTTTCCATTTGATCCTATATCATATGTTTGTGGAAATTCTATTTCAGGAGGCCTTGAATATATTTTGTGTAAACACTGTTCCCACTTGACTGGTGATACAATTTGCTTCATTATCAATTTTTTAATTAATCGTACATTTGAGTATGGAGCAGCTTTTTGATTGGAATATACCCTACATCTAGGTTCATGAATTTCTATAGAATTTAACATTTTAGAAACCGATTTTAAAGCAGGGTTCATTAATGGTGTATGGAATGCTCCTGACACAGGTAATCTAGACAAATTAATAAAACCATATTGTTCTTTATGTTCTTCAATATATTTCAATGCTTCTATGTTTCCTGCTATTATTTTCCGTTCTGTAGTTAGATAAATAGCAATCCTAAAAATAATTATTTAATATTATGAATATATGTAAAATATATATATGAAATTTTATTTATTATACATTAAATATTAAATAAAATAACAAGGAAATATTACTTGCATACTGGGGTTTGAACTCCTATATTCATTGCCCAATTTTCTGCGTCTGCACAAGCTTTTTGAACTTGTGCTTTTGATGCATATGACACTGATAACATTCCTTGAGGTACTATATCTGAGGCATACTGCATAGCTTGTCCTCTAGTCCATGCTAACCGAATTCCATCTTCGAAATTTATAGCTCCAGAAAAAATTAAAGCAGTTATCTCTCCTATACTATAACCTGCTGTAGCAATACAACTTTCAAATACTTTTGGTTTTTCTTCTCTAATTACTTCCAAAGCAGCCAGAGATGATACTACCGTGGCAAGTTGATTAAATTGCGTCCTATTTAATTTTTCTTGTGGACCATTCAAACAAAGGTTTAATAAATCAAAATTAATAATTTCTTTAGCTACATCAAAAAGTTCTGTAGCATTTTTATAACCTAGATATTTTTTAATCATGCCAACTTTAATAATACCTTGGCCAGGAAATAATATCACAGAGGTATCTTTCGGATTAATTTTTGGTACAGTTTCTTTTTTAACATTTATCTTTGTATCTTTAGGATATGGTGTTGTCATCCAATCTTTATTATCCACATCTTCAAAAGTGGCTGCTTCTTCAAGTAAATGTATCACTTCTTGTGTTTCATAGGAAAGTTGGAAAGAATCTTTCTCAAATTGATCTGTACTTGGTACTTCCTGATTATTACCATTCTTTTTCGAATCATTTGACATGTATTTGATTAAATCCAATCGGTAATATTTTGGAAGATAAGGAATTATTCGTTTAGGTAATAGTTGTTGAAACATATTAGTTAAATTATACTCTAATATCTATTAAATAGCTACAAAACTTCATTCAGTATTAATCTTTTTGATATTACTCAATATTAATTTACTATTAGTTATTGTTACTTTTCAAGTTATATAATTTGTTGTTTATTATATACTAATTTGCTATTTAAGTCAATTATATATGATGCAATTATATATAAATATAAATTTTATAGTTATAAAATGTTTTTAGTATATAAACATAATATTAACCTAAAATTTTAGATTGTTTTCATTTGTACATGTATGCAGCTATTTTATCTTAAGTGGTATACAGATTTTTAACATATTTTATTTCATCTACAAAAATTTACTTGTATAACAAATAATAATAACGTAAATTATATGACAATTGCAATAAATAAAATTACTGGGAAGAACTAACTGTATTTGTAGAGATGAAGCATTAGAAATATTTTCGCGCCTTCTACAATTAGAACAGTCAGTAATCTAAAAGTACCAACTGTAAATCACAAAGTCAGAGCTGCCAGACATGCATTGTAGATCCCTATTTCCAACAGAAACGTAAAGGAAAAGGACTAGGAGTGAATAATGAAGTGCATGGGCCTAGGCATGGAGACGTGTCTAGCTTTCTTAAGGGATCATTTTCATGTGAGAATGAATTATTAAAAAATCGATTTATTTTTATTCCATTTCTTGAAAATACGTATATTTAAAAATATGCTGAAATTTATTAATATCGTAAGTAATGATTTTTCAAACTGAAAACTTGAAATACGTACTTCTTGAGAAAGTAAGATGGCTGCTATGAATGTGTGATGTGTTTGTGCGATTTAAAACCCTCAGATTCTATTTGTTGCTAATTGACGAAATGATTCCAAAAATACTCAATATGAGTTTTTCATATTTTGCATTTCAAAATTTGTCATTTTTTAAATTTTACTTTTTCCTAAATCTGCAATCCAAATTTTTTTATTAAAATTAATTTAATCAATTTATGAGAAACAGATAGCATTATAATATAAACACAAATAAATGTAAAATAAATCGAATATGGAATGGAGTAATGTAGCAAAGTAACATATCGTAAAATTATCGTGTTTCACCCAATCAATTTTTATACCATAGTGTATGAGATCTTGAACTACAAAGTATATTAATTTGCAACAATCTGCAATAACATAACAAAGAAAATATTAACAATGATGCAAATATATAAGGACATAACAAATTTACAAACAATTCAAATGAAAAATCTGCAACAATAAAAAACATTATTAATAACACAAGAATATCGTTTAATTATGTAACAAATAATTTATTTAAAAAAACGTTTACTAGCGAATTACTGTATTTACTATTTGCTAATACAATAGAATATATTTAGTTGTACATGTCGAGAAGAATTAATTTATATTTTATCGGTTTTGGTTAAAACAATTCTGTTGCACTTTTTAAAACAAAATTAAAGATGAGATTGACCATAGGACCAACTATCGTGAAACAAATTGATAGTCATGATTTTAACAAATTTCCCGAGTATGTATAGTTTATTGCTTTACACTGTAATTGTAAATTTTCAATAGTGAACTTCTATGATTTTTCGCAAACTAAATTGTTAGAAGAATTTATCATATTCATATATTACGTTTGGCAACGATATATATCATATTTTTCAAAATTATAGTAACAAAAATTATTTCTGTGATATATTTTTATAAACTAATATTTGGATATTTTCAGTAAGATAGTTTTGAACATTTCGTTTTTATTATTAATTTATTACTAGTAGATACATTTCCTTTATCTATACATGTACTAACTAATAAATATTATACACAAAAGTCACGTAACGATATAAAATGTTGTTAAAAAGTACAACAGAGTATAAAAAATTGAGAATAAAGTGATTATGGTACAAAGAAGCTACAAAAATTGTTTCGTTGCTTCATTGTCCGAAAATTAAGCAAGGATTGGAAAATAAACGTACTACAGATTGAATTTTGTTCAAAATTTCTTAAAATAGTTATGCCTACAGTGAAACAATGTAAAGTGGTTTACCAGAAGGAAATCTTAGAAACAGAGAAATAGGAAAATCGAAGATCATACAAAGTAGGAAATAAGTCTGAGAAAAGACAGCATGTTGTATTTGTTAACAAATTTATTTGTTTTAACGTAATATTTTCCAATGGAGGTAAATTTAATATATGGGTATCTAACGGTTATTCAAAAAATTAAGAGAAAGTTAAATGCAAAAATAAATTCTACAAATTTTAGTACATTAAATGTTTTTTTTGACTGTTCGCCTATACTGATACATAACTATACGGTACATAATAATTTTACTACTAAAAGTTACATTTTCTTCTTTATTATGTATAGAGAAGCAATTTCGAAATATTTGACAAATTTCATATTGTCAAAACCGTTCTTCTATTTAATTTTGTTTATTATTTTAAACACTTAAATATTTATAGTCGTTAATTAGTAAACCTAGTTATTTATATATTTCATTGGTTTTTTCTAGAAATCAATGAAAGTTCAACGATATTGTGCTTATATAGGAACCGACAATAAACGTTGAACTAATTGTAAGTATAATATGTGTTAGAAATTCGTATGTAGTACTCATGAATAATAAATGTTTGTTATTTGTAGGAAATCGTCAGTTATCTAAAAAATTAGAAAAAAAAACATTCAAGACAGCAGCCTCGGATTTAGATCGAATGTTTAGGGTGATATCTGGAGTGTATGTGGAAGGACAAGTGATCGCGTGCAAGGATTGTATAGACGGGATGTTTATGAGTGATCGAGAAAGAAAACCTGCGTGCGAAAGAAGAGCAATTGCTAGGCATAAATAAGGGTGCAAGGGTTGTCTCCAGACACTCTTTTACGGAATTTTCAGCGAGAGTGACGTGAGAGTACCGGTTGGTTGCGTAATTTATAGATCAGTTATCAGTCTAGTCTTTTAGTTTATGCTTTACTCCTAGCCTCATTTAGCTCGTGATAAATATATATTTTTATCTTATACTTTATATTTAGTAATCAAACAGTAATCCGTACATGTATATATTTGTAGAAAATAGGTAAGAGAATAAAACCTAAATAAAAATTTGTCTCACTGCTAGAGGTTCGTCCATATTATTAAGTCCAATTGCAAAATATGCGAAAAGAAAGTTTATTGCGATAAGAAATTACAACTGACGCAGCGTTTAGAAACTCTTGTACGTAGAACGAAAATTAAGAAAGGACGTACTAAGAGAACAAGTGACGATAGCACTACTAATGGAATATCTATTATAGTAAGTACAGTACACCAAATAGAAGAGAATAGAAATTAAAGAATGCTATTGGAGTAAGTTTAAATATGCAATTTCGAACAGATATTTTCAAATGTTATCTATTGTAATTTAAATTGTAATAATAATTAATAAACATAAGATTAATAAGCTTGAAATGAGTATTAGCAAGCATAAAACTATCATTATTATAGTCATATGAGCATATCTCGCGTATTCTTTGTATATGTTGTTATATTATTACATTGTTTATATATTCTCATACATCACATTCGTTATTTGCATATGTCAACATATTTTAATTGCATTAAGTAGCCTTTCGACAAGTATTGATGCAAAATTGTACTAATTTCTGACTGAAAAATTGTGAACGATCAATTTGATATACAGGATTTCCGGGAATTTTTCGTCAAACTATGAGAACTTAATGCAAAAGTCACGAGAAGAAAAAAAAATGTAAAAATTTGCGAATAAACGCTTTGTTATAGAAATATAAATAAACATTATGCACATGGAATAGGTAGCAACTTTTCTTCCCAGTTTTCCATCATACTACGAAAAAAGTTAATCTGATTTATTCAACCTGCGTATGTAACGTAGTTGCATGTCTTCTTCGAACGAGGAATTTTGGCAAAGAATTAAATTTGCAAATTAAAACTTGGAGCATAATAAATGTATCGATGGCAAAAACTCGTCTGCAAATAAAAGGACATCGTTTGTAAATGAGAATTTAAAGACAGTAAGTACCATACTAAAAATTTTCATGACACGAAGTCGTTTGTTAGCGAATGATAAGAAACGTGTAACTACATGGAACATATGAACACGTTTCACCAGTGTTTTTGTGTAGGAATAACTCCACAAATTTTATATTTGTTGCGGAATATTTTTTATAATTTTCCTTTCAATTATCAAAGCTTGCGTCTTATTTTAGGTACAGTATCTCGTCTTGGAGGTTTGAATCGAAGATGCGTGTTTCATTTGTTAAAACTTTCGACTGTAAACGTTGGAAATTTTTCGCGAGCGATTGTATATAGGAGTTGTTGCTCCGCAAATTCTATATTTATCAAATCGCTTTAAGATTTTACCCGGAGATTCCCAACACTCGTATATTACTTGAAACGAAATACACGTTATTTTAAAGGTCTCGCGATTTGTCCAACGTCCGTATTTCATTGGTGAAAAGTTCAGGCCGCAAACGTTCGAGTACTTTCGCGAACCGCTGTCTGTAGATTCTTGAATAGATCGGACATCTTTTGTACGGAAGTAGCATCGAATGAATAATCTACTGACACGTTACACGTAAATAGAGTCTTACCGCACTGGTTCGTGTGGTAACTCGACCACTCGTTCACGCGAAAGTGTATTGATTTTGACATATAGAACGATAAATATTTAACCAAAAAAAAAAAAAAAAAAAAA